>NW_023416376.1:157500-172500 GCF_014108235.1 Myotis myotis | reverse complement strand
CCCCCAATTTCATTGTTACAAATGGAACATCATGAAAGCACAGTGATTCATCACAGAAAGAATCTGTAATGATAGATGTGTTTCCCGATGGTCTTAGGCGACCCCTGTGAAAGAGTCATTCGACCCCCAAAGGGGTCGCGACCCGCAGGTTGAGAACGGCAGTTCTAATTCTTTATCTGTGCACAGGGCAGCGGGCTCACTAGCAAGTCTGCTGCCCGTCCATCACCAGACACGTGACCCCCAGCCTCCGCCCCTTCTGCTGACAACCGGCCTGTGGTCTGTGCCTATGGGTGCGTTTTTGTTTGTTTGTTCTTGTTCTGTCTCATATCCCACATCGGAGTGAAATCATGCATTTTTGTTTTGTCCTCCCGCTGCCTGACCGCATGGAGCATAGTAAGTTCCCTCAGATCCGTCCACGTTGAGAAAAATGGCAATATTTCATCATTTTTCGCGGCTGAGCAGTAGTCCATTGTATGTATATGTCACCCTTCTTTTCTTTTCTTCTTTTTTTTCTTAATCCTCACCTGAGGATATTTTTTTAAAATGTAATTGCATGTTCCTTTTTTTTAAAAAAAATGTCTTTATTGATTTCAGAGAGGAAGGGAGAGGGAGAGAGAGATGGAGATATCAATGATGAGAGAGAATCATGGATCGGCTGCCTCCTGCACGCCCCCCACTGGGGATTAAGCCCGCAACCTGGGCATGTGCCCTTGACCGGAATCGAACCTGGGACCTTTCAGTCCTCAGGCCGACGCTCTATCCATTGAGCCAAACCGGCCAGGGTCTGAGGATATTTTTCCATTGATTTTTTAGGGAGAGTGGAAGGGAGAGGGAGAGACAGAGAAACATCGACGTGAGAGAGACACATCAATGGGTTGCCTCCTGCACGAGCCCCGATCAGGGCCTGGGCCGGGGCAGAGCCTGCAAACCAAGGTGCCCTTGACCGGAATCGAACCCGGGACCCTTGGGTCTGCAGGCCAACGCTTACCCACTGAGCCACACCGGCTGGGGCTACGGATTCCGTTTTGAATGTTGAGAAGGAAGGCGGTGGCTCCTGGGAGAGAGGCGTGGGGGGGGGGGGGAGGGGTGTGGTCGCATGGGACGCGGGTCCACGTGTCCAGCCTCCCATGGACCCCATGTCACGGGTGACCCTTGACCTCTCCCGCCAGGACTGCCCGGCGGACGCCGAGGACTTCCGAGCCCAGCAGTGCTCCGCCTACAACGACGTGCAGTACCAGGGCCGCTACTACGAGTGGCTGCCGCGGTACAACGACCCCGCCGCGCCCTGCGCGCTCAAGTGCCACGCGCGCGGCCAGACGCTGGTGGTGGAGCTGGCGCCCAAGGTGCTGGACGGGACGCGTTGCCATAGCGACTCCCTGGACATGTGCATCAGCGGCACCTGCCAGGTAAGCCACGCCCCTTCCCCCCCGCAGGCGCCACGCCCCTCCCCCAAGGCACCACGCCCCCTTCTCCCCAGGTGCCACGCCCCTTCTCCGCAAGGCCACGCCCCTCCCCCAAGGCACCACGCCCCCTTCTCCCCAGGTGCCAAGCCCCTTCCCCGCAAGGCCACACCCCTTCCCCAAGGCACCACGCCCCTTCTCTGCACCCGCCACGCCCCTTCTCCGCAAGGCCACGCCCCTCCCCCAAGGCACCACGCCCCCTTCTCCCCAGGTGCCACGCCCCCGTCTCTGCACGCGCCACGCCCCTTCCCCCGCAAGGCCACGCCCCTTCCCCACAGGCACCACGCCCCTTCTCTGCACCTGCCACGCCCCCTCCCAAGAAGGAGAAGGAGAATCTTTTTTTTTTTTTAGGTTTTAAAGTTTTTAATATGAAAAAAAGGCTTTTGTTTTTGCTTCGCTTAGACATCAGGGGAGTCGTCTGCGTGTCATGAGATGGGAGATGAAGTTTACTCCATGTAAACGTAAACATGTGTCCATTAAGAAGCACGTAGCTTTTTTTAAATGTAGTGACCCAATGGCTTAATGTTTTCCTTAATCTTTCTTTAACTTTAGAGGACTCCGTTAGGAACTAACGCCTCTTGTTCCGAAGAGACATTTGTCTGCAGTTCGGGCGCTTCTAGTTTCACTTCAGATTCTTTTTCTTCTGTCAAATTCAAGAAAATGGAATAGTTTGAATCACATTCGTATTACGTGAAGGCAGTAAAACTTGGTGTACACGTCATGGCTATTTATTTAAAAATTAATATAGTCGTGTCAAAATTTATTTATTTATTCATTGATTTATTTATCTTTGGAGACGGCCGTGTGGGTTTTATTGTCAGCACAACCGATGCTACAGTTAGTGCAAACTGCACACCTGCACGTGGCACTTTTTTTTTTGCCCTCCCTCAAGGATCCAGCTCCACAGCTGTGGATTCGGGGTTGTTTTTTGTAGTTGTGGTTGTTGTTTAAATTTTTAAATATATATTATATATATTTATATTCTTTATATTTATATAAAATATAAACATTTTTATGTTTTCCATTTATTTTATTTTTAAATTTTTATTTTGTTTACTTATTTTATACATTTTTATGTTATTGATTCCAGAGAGGAAGGGAGAGAGGGAGAGTGAGGTAGAAACATCATGCTGAGAGAGTACCATGGATCGGCTGCCTCCTGCCCGCCCCCCACTGGGGATGGAGCCGCAACCCTGGCCTGTGCTCTTGGCCAGAATCGAATACCCAGGACCCTTTAGTCCAAAGCTGGATGCTCTATCCACTGAGCCAAATCAGCCAGGGCTATTTTATTTTTAAAATATGTTTTTATTGCTTTCAGAGAGGAAGGGAAAGTGAGGGAGAGACACATCCATGATGAGAGAGAATCATGGATCGGCTGCCTCCTGCACGCCCCCCACTGGGGATGGAGCCGCAACCCTGGCCTGTGCCCTGACCGGGAATCGAACCCGGGACCTCCTGGTTCATAGGTCGATGCTCAGCCACGGAGCCAGGCCGGCCGGGCTGAGAATTTGCATATTTAACGAGGCCCCGGGACCCCACTCTGAGAACCACTGCTTTGAAAGGTTAGCATTGCTTGGTTCTCTGAGCTTTTTCATTCATTGTTTTGCTGACACGAATTCATGAATTCATTGTTTGGCGTCTTTAGGGGCAGTGACTTATTTGCTGAAAAGTTAGCATGAATGCATTATTTTTTTTCTTCTTAACATTTAAGGAACCGTATTCTTTTTTTTCTTAATATATGTATTTTTTCATTGATTTCAGAGAGGAAGGGAGAGAGATAGAGAGATGGAAACATCAATGATGAGAGAGAACCTGGGGGTGGGAGGGAATCGGGCCACAACCCAGGCATGTGCCCTTGGCCGGAATTGAACCTGGGACCCTTCAGTCTGCAGGCCGATGCTCTATCCACTGAGCCACACCAGCGAAGGCTGCGCTGATGGGTGGGGCTGAGTCAGAACCAACGCCACGGGGCTGTGAGGGGGTGGGACTCAGGGCCCTGGCACACGTTGAGGGGGTACTTTAGAGGCGGCTTTGACAAGGTGGGATTCCACCTCCATTCCTTTGACTTCTGGGTAGAAAAAAATTAAAATACTGAGTGGCTAGTATTCCATCTTCCCTATTACGGTCGTATCAAAAACAGCAGTCACGCCCTAACCGGTGTGGCTCAGTGGATAGAACGTCGGCCTGTGGACTCAAGGGTCCTGGGTTCGATCCTGGTCAAGGGCACAGGCCTGGGTTGCGGGCACATCCCCAGTGGGGGGCGTGCAGGAGGCAGCTGATCGATGTTTCCGACTCTCTGTCCCTCTCTGTAAAAAATCAATAAAATGTATTTAAAACACAAAACAAAACAGTAGTCATGCCCGGCCGGCGTGGCTCAGGGGTTGAGCATTGACCTATGAACCGGGAGGTCAGGGTTCGATTCCCGGTCAGGGCACACGCCGGGGTTTCTGGCTTGAACCCAGTGGGGGACGTGCAGGAGGCTGTCAATCCATGATCTCTCTTATCATTGGCTTCTATCTCTCTCTCCCTCCCTTTCTCTCTGAGATCAATAAAAAAATATATTTTTAAAAGTTAGGAATCAAACAGAGGAGCTCAGGGAGGCGTCCTATTGCCCTAGGTCAGGGATGGCGAACCTATGAACTCATTTTTTTGGTCAATTTTTCTTTGTTAAATGGCATTTAAATATGTAAAATAAATATCAAAAATAAAAATCTTTGTTTGACGATGGTTGCAAATATAAAAAAATTTCTATATGTGACATGGCACCAGAGTTAAGTTAGGGTTTTTCAAAATGCTGGCACGCTGAGCTCAAAAGGTTCGCCGTCACTGCCCTAGGTCTTGCAAGGCCCTAACACTCTTCCAGAAAAGCCCATCTGAGCTCTTACACCACGCCCTTCGGGCCGGCCTGAGAGAGGGCGATGCTCACTCAAGTGCTCAGGGACTCTCCCCCCCCCCCCCCCCGCCCAGCCCCACCCCTGTGAGGACAGCTCTTGGCCCAGGACCTGCGCGCCTGTCATTTAATCGTGGAATATTACTCCCCTCGGAGAGGGTTGCATGGATGTCAGTGACTCATTGACTGAATCCCAAACTTGCAAGTGCGTTCCCAAAATCAATCCCTCGTAAGTCGTTCCACATGTGCCTGTAAATATTACGATGGCGGCCCCGGTAACTGGCTTTGGTTTTTTGTGGGTCTTTTTTGTTGTTGTTGTTAATCCTCACCCGAGGATATTTTCCCACTGATTTTTAGGGAGAGTGGAAGGGAGGGGGAGAGACAGAGAGAAACGTCGATGTGAGAGACACACATCGATGGTTTGCCTCCTGCACGCGCCCTGACAGCCTGCAACCAAGGGACGTGCCCTTGACCATAATCGAACCTGGGACCCGTTGGTCTGCAGGCCGACGCTCTATCCACTGGGCCACACCAGCCAGGGCTGTCACTGGGTACTTCATCATCCATCCGCTGATACGAAAGGGGAGGAAGGTGTAGCCTGGTGTTAAGATGTTGGCGTCAGATGACCTGGATTTTTTCTAAAACCTTGACTGAAATAAAACAAGGTTTGCCTGTAAATTGAAAAGAAAAAATAAATAAATTAATTAAATAAATAAAAATAAATAAAACCATTACTGACATGATACACTAGCTGTGTAATGTCGGAAAGTTGTTTAGCCTCAGGAACATTCAGATGCCTTATTTGTAAAAACAGAGATAAAAGGGCCTGGCTGGTGTGGCTCAGTGGTGGAGCATCGACCTATGAACCAGGAGGTCAGGGTTCGATTCCTGGTCAGGGCACAGGCCCGGGTTGGGGGCTCGATCCCCAGTGTGGGGCGTGCAGGAGGCAGCCGATCCATGATTCTCTCTCATCATGGATGTTTCTCTCTCTCTCCCTCTCCCTTCCTCTCTGAAATCAATAAAAACATATTAAAACAAAAAAACAGAGATAAAAGTTACCAAGTATATTATAAGGTTGATGGAAAGATTAAATGAAATAATCCTGTATAATAAAAGGTTAATATGCTAAGTGTCCAGTCGTCCATTCAACCAATCAAAGCGTAATATGCTAATGATATAGGAAGGCTGCTCAACCGCTTGCTATGATGTGCACTGACCACCAGGGGTCTGGCAGATCAGGACTGAGAAAGATGGGCCAGACATGCCCTGGAGCCCTTCTGCAGTCCCTCCCTGCCCCGGCTGGCCAACATCCCCTGTCCCTCCCCAGCCCCGATCGTGCACCAGTGGGGTCCCTCGGCCCTGCCTGCACCCTCTCACAATCCGGGACCCCTTGGGGGATGTCAGAGAGCTGGTTTTGGCCCAATCCCTCAGGTCAGGCCAAGGAACCCCACTGGTGCATGAATTCGTGTGCAGGGCCCCTAGTGTCTTTATAATGTGCTTGGCTCAATGCCTGGCACATGGCAAGCATTCAATAAAAATCAAGTATTGCTACTACTATTTTACTGCTCTCTTTATAAAACCACTAGAGGCCTGGTGCACGAAATTTGTGCACAGGGGAGGGCGGTCCCTCAGCCCGGCCTGCACGCTCTCCAATCTGGGACCCCTTAGGGGATGTTCGAATGCTGGTTTAGGCCCGATCCCTGTGGGCCTAAACCGGCAGTCAGACATCCCTCTCGCAATCTGGGACCACTGGCTCCTAACCACTCACCTGCCTGCCTGCCTGATTGCCCCTAACCATCTGCCTGCCAGCCTGAACACCCCTAACTGCCCCCCCCTTGCCAGTCTGATTGCCCCCAATTGCCCTCCCCTGCCAGCTTGATCGCCCCCAACCACTCTCCCTTGCCGGACTGATTGCCCCCAATTGCCCTCCCCTGCCAGCTTGATCGCCCCCAACCACTCTCCCTTGCCGGACTGATCGCCCCCAATTGCCCTCCCCTGCCAGCCTGATCGCCCCTAACCGCCTCTGCCTCAGCCCCGCCACCATGGCTTTGTCCAGAAGGACATCTGGAAGGACTCCTGGTCTAATTAGCATATTACCCTTTTATTAGTATAGATATCATCAGGATGGAAGGATCCTAAAAGTCATTGGATTCAGCTGCCCATCAAATAATTGGATCTCTTCTCGGAGGTGCCCTCCCAGAGGCCTCCTGGCCCATGGCTGAGTATTCCTGCTGGACGCCTCTGACCTGCCGGACGTTGTCAGAGGGCATTCAGTGAGGCTTAAACCCGTCCCTCTCACCTTCGGGAAATGCCAGAGCAAGTGTAACGCTTCGCCCTGACTGCCCTGTAGGAATCTCAAAATATCCCCTGCCCGGCCAGGGTGGCCCAGTGGTTGAGTGTCAACTTATGAACCAGGAGGTCACCCTTTGATTCCCGGTCAGGGCATATGCCTGGGTTTCGGGCCCCATCCCCAGTGTGGGGGCGTGCAGGAGGCAGCCGATCCGTGATTCTCTCTCCTCATTGATGTTTCTCTCTCTCTCTCTCTCTCCCTCTCCCTTCCTCTCTGAGATTAATAAAAAAAATAATTTAAAAAAAGGAAGTATAACCCCATTAATACGAAAGCAATCGCCTCCCGCCTCCCGCGTTCTCTGACACCTGCTCTGTCGCAGGCGGTGGGCTGTGACCGGCAGCTGGGGAGTCACGCCAAGGAGGACAACTGCGGGGTGTGCGCGGGCAACGGCTCCACCTGCAGGCTGGTGCGGGGACAGGCCAAGTCACACGTGTCTCCTGAGAAAAGTAGGTGTCACCCCCAGTGCGACGGTACCCGAACGCGAAATGCGCCTGCCTTTCCCCAGATAGATTTGGTTTCATTCAACGCTGTGCTGTCCCCAGGCCCCTGCGCTTGGATTCGATTAACCTTGAGAAATGCATTCGTTTTGTTAGTTTGACTTCTTAAAATGAGAGCAACCGAAATGCCCTGGAATGTCAGTATTTGTCCAAGGACAGAACGGTGGCTTTATAAAAGTGGGGTATTCTAAAATTCACGACGAGAAGCTTTTGGTAGGAGCTGGGTGCCACCCAGTAACTTGCCGGCGACTTAATGATATTGTCTAAGAGGAGTTCATTTTGCTGAAACTTGGGAAATATGTGTTTTCCATTTTATGCAGCGATAGTATACAATTTTATGTTTCTACTCTCCCATTATACAGCAACCAGAAGTTACTTGGAAAGTTTGTTTAATTCTGGGCCCACATTTTCACATGCCTTGTCTATGCTAATAAAAGGGTAATATGCTAATTAGACCGGACATCTTCCAGATGTCCTTCCGGACAAAGCCACGGTGGAAGGGGCCGAGGCAGAGACAGTTAGGGGCGATCAGGCTGGCAGGAGAGGGCTTTTAGGGGAATCAGGCTGGCAGGGGAGGGCTGTTAGGGGTGATCAGGCTGGCAGGGGACGGCTGTTAGGAGCAATCAGGCTGGCAGGGGACGGCTGTTAGGGGCAATCAGGCTGGCAGGGGAGGGCAGTTAGGAGCAATCAGGCTGGCAGGGGAAGGCTGTTAGGGGCGATCAGGCTGGCAGGGGACGGCTGTTAGGAGCAATCAGGCTGGCAGGGGACGGCTGTTAGGGGCAATCAGGCTGGCAGGGGAGGGCAGTTAGGGGCAATCAGGCTGGCAGGGGAGGGCTGTTAGGGGTGATCAGGCTGGCAGGGGACGGCTGTTAGGAGCAATCAGGCTGGCAGGGGAGGGCAGTTAGGGGCAATCAGGCTGGCAGGGGAGGGCTGTTAGGGGCAATCAGGCTGGCAGGGGACGGCTGTTAGGGGCAATCAGGCTGGCAGGGGAGGGCAGTTAGGGGCAATCAGGCTGGCAGGGGAGGGCTGTTAGGGGCAATCAGGCTGGCAGGGGACGGCTGTTAGGAGCAATCAGGCTGGCAGGGGAGGGCAGTTAGGGGCAATCAGGCCAGCAGGCAGAGTGGTTAGGGGTGATCAGGCAGGTAAGCAGGCGAGCAGTTAGGAACCAGCGGTCCTGGATTGTGAGAGGGATGTCTGACTGCCCGTTTAGGCCTGAACCCAGCAGTTGGACATCCCCCGAGAGGTCCCGGATTTGAGAGGGTGCAGGCCAGGCTGAGGGACCAATAAATTTCATGCACTGGGCCTCTAATTTAAAATAAATCAATAAAGTTTGCCTTAAATAATTAAAACACACACACACAAAAACAAACCTGAATGGGCTGTAGACCATCTATGTTACCAGGTTAACACTTTCCTAACCCTAAGCTTTCGGGGTGGAAAGAGTTGTTCAGCAGTTTCCTGAAAGTCATAGATCTTCTGAAGGCTCTGTCAAAGTTTTGTTCCCGTGGCTACTTCTGAGGGTACCTGTTTCTTGAGACCTTGGCCAACACCGAGTATGACTATTTTTACTTTTTTCATTTTTCATTTTTTTCATGTAGCTTTATTGTTTTCAGAGAAGAAGCGAGAGGGAGAGAGAGAGAGGAACATCCGTGATGAGAGAGAATCACTGACCGGCTGCCTCCTGCACGCCCCACACTGGGGATCGAGTCCTCAACCCGGGCCTGTGCCCTGACCGGGAATCGAACCCTGACCTCCTGGTTCACAGGTCGAGGCTCAACCCCTGAGCCCCACCAGGTGGGCAAGAGAATCTTTATTTTTAAACATTTGCCAACTTTTTCGGTCAACCATGAGGTCATCATTTCTTTTATTTGCCTCCCTTTGATTGCCAAGCAAGGTAAAAATATTGTCATTGTGGCTCATTCCTACATTTTACTTATTTACTTATTTCATTTCTTCATTTTAATTGTCCAGTGAGAGGCATTTTCCCCTTTGGATGTTTTCCTCGCCGTCGTGAAGGTTGACTGTTTCACAAAAGCTGGCCTGTTTTCCGTTACACCTGTTTCCAATGCTGCTCTCGGGCTGTCCCTGGACGTTAGATACCGTTTTGTGCTTTTAGAACGAACGGTTTCTAAACTTTATACATTCAGAAATGTCCATCTTTTCATTTCAGTGACACCTGCCTTTTAAAAAATACCTGCCTTTAAAAAAAGGCTTTAATTTGGGGGTCACTGCGCTTTTCTGTAAAGGACCGGATATACACGTATTAGGGCTCTGGGGCGGGGGGTGGGGGGGACAGGGGTCTCTCACCCACTCAGCCGTCCCCCCCATGGCGGTGCCGAAGCGCCCACAGATGACTGGGAACCCACGGCACGGCTGTGTCCCAATAAAACTTTATTTACAACGTAGGCCACAGGCTGCACTGGCCCGCGGGTTGTCGTCCGCTGCCCTCTTCCTCGAGGGGCCATCAGATGTTGATTACAGCAAGGAAGGCGTCGGAGGCTAAAGGGAGAAGTAATTCCAAAAAGGAGGCAGAGCCCCGGCCGGTGTGGCTCAGTGGATAGAGCGTCGGCCTGTGGACCAAAGGGTCCCGGGTTCGATTCCGGTCCAGGGCATGGACCTGGGTTGCAGGCTCCTCCCCGACCCGGGCCCTGGTTGGGGCACATGCAGGAGGCAGCCCATCGATGTGTCTCTCTCACATCCATGTTTCTCTCTGTCTCTCCCTCTCCCTTCCACTCTCTCTAAGAATCAATGGAAAAATATCCTTGGGGGAGGGTTAACCAAAATTTAAAAAAAAAAAAGAAAAAAAAGGAGGCAGAGGGCAGCTACGTTAGATGCTGTCCTGAGCCCTCATGCGGGGTATGGGTCCCCAGTTTCTCTTTGGCAGTTGGGAGATCAGGTGCAGCCTTAGCAAGAGTGGTTTGGATGAATTTCAGGGTAAAACCCCAGCCTGGTCATGTGGGCTGATGAGCAAACAGAAGGTGAGGATAAAGGGGGAGGGGTTCCCCCAGACAGAAGGAGGGGTGCCCTCCTCCAGCAGGTCAGAGCTGCAGTGAGCCTTGGGCTTAAAAAGTGTGGGAGCCCTGGCCGGCGTGGCTCAGTGGATAGAGCATCCGGCCTGGGAACAGAAGGGTCCCGGGTTCAATTCTGCTGAAGGGCACAGGCCCGGGTTGTGGGCTCCATCCCCAGTAGGGGGTGTGCAGGAGGCAGCCGGTCCATGATTCTCTCTCATCATGGATGTTTTTCTCTCTCTCTCTCCCTCTGTCTTCCTCTCTGAAATCAACACAAATATATTAAAATAAATAAACAAATAAATAAATAAACAGATCTATATTAATAAAGGGTAATATGCTAATTAGACTGGGTCGATTAGACAAAGCCACAGTAGGCAGGGGGCGGAGGCAGAGGCAGTTAGGGGCAATCAGGCCAGCAGGGGAGAGCAGTTAGGGGCAATCAGGCCGGAAGGCAGTATGGTGAGGGGCGATCAGGCAGGCAGGCAGGTAAGCAGTTAGGAGCCAGTGGTCCCAGATTGCGAGAGGGATGTGCAACTTCCAGTTTAGGCCCACAGGGATCGGGCCGAAACCGGCAGTAGGACATCCCCCGAGGGGTCCCGGATTGGAGAGGGTGCAGGCCGGGATGAGGGACACCCTTCCTCTCCCTCCCCCATGCACAAATTTCATGCACTGGGACTCTAGTAAATAAATAAACAAATAAATAGAGAAAACTCTAAACACAGCAACCAGGAAGCCAACACCTTGGTCTGAAGAGTCTGGGCTCAGCACTTGGGGGCCCAGTTGTATTTCCGGGTTTGTCCCTTGTTTTGGTCTCATCCGCCTAAGGGCAGGCATGCCTGGGGCCAATGAATAAGTTCGCTGAGCTTGTCTGGTCTGGGCTCTTGCACATTTTTTTAAAGTATATTTTTATTGATCTCAGAGAGTTCAAGGGGAGAGAGAGAGAGAGAGAGAAAAACATCCATGATGAGAGAGAATCATGGATCGGCTGCTTCCTGCACGCCCCACACTGGGGATCGTGCCCACAACCCGGGCCTGTGCCCTGACCAGGAATCGAACCACAGCCTCCTGGTTCATAAGTAGATGCTCAGCTACTGAGCCATGCTGGCCGGGCATGGAGTTATTATTACTAGATGCCCAGTGCACGGATTCCTGCACCGGTGGGGTCCCTCAGCATGGCCTGCACCCTCTCGCAACCGGGGCCCCCTCGGGGGATGTTGGAGAACTGGTTTCGGCCCGATCCCCCCAGGCCAGGCCGAGGGACCCCACCAGGGAATTAATCTCTTCCTGCCCTCCCCCTCCCCCCTTCCCTCTGAGATTCATCAGTCTGTTCCATGTTTCCATGCCTGTGCGTTGAGGGTCTGACCCCTTGTGGTCAGTGCATGCCATAGCTACCAGTCGAACAGTCAACCTGTTGCTTAGGCTTTTATATATATAGATGATTAGAATTTATTCAGATACTTTGTTTCCTGCTTAAAAAACTCCTTTATTCCTTGGGCATGGGGGTCTGAGGGGAGGGTGTGTGTGTACTTGAACCCTGGTAGCAGGAGGAACTAAATGCAGGGTCAAGAAATATAACATGAAAAATGCCAGACAGAAGGCTTTATTCAGCAAAAAACCAACCAGCCACATTTTTTTTGTTGTTGTTGCTAATCCTCACCTGAGGATGTATTTTTTTCCCCATTGATTTTTAGAGAGAGTAGAAAGGAGGAGGGGAGAGAGACAGAGGGACATCGATATGAGAGAGACACATGGATTAGTTGCCTCCCCCTCCGGCAACCTAGGTACATGCCTTCAGCCAGACTCAAACCCAGGACTCTTCGGTTCTAGGGCCGACACTCTATCCACTGAGCCAAAATGGCCGGGGCAACCAGCCACATGGAAAACAATGAAAACCAGCAATTCGAAATAAAACCAATGTCACCCCAATAAATATACTTTTAAAAAAAATATACATTTGTATTGACTTCAGAGAGGAAGGGAGAGGGAGAGAGAGAGAGAGAGACATCAATGATGAAAGAGAATCATGGATCGGCTGCCTCCTGCACACCCCACACTAAGGATCGAGCCCCAAACCTGGGCATGTGCCCTGACCAGAGTAGAACCCGGGAACCATTCAGTCCATAGGCCACCGCTCTATCCACTGAGCCACACCTGCCAGGGCCCAATAGATATACTTTTTTTTTTTTAAAAAAAGGTAGGGTCCTGGCCAGTTTGGCTCAGTGGATAGAGTGTTGGCCTACAGACTGAAGGGTCCTGGGTTTGATTCCCGGTCAGGGCACACGCCTGGGTTGTGGGCTTGATCCCCAGTGGTGGGCGTGCAGGAGGCAGCCGATCCATGATTCTCTCTCATCATGGATGTTTCTCTCTCTCACTCCCTCTCCCTTCCTCTCTGACATCAATAAAAATATATATTTAAAAAAAAGTAGGAATGAGGTTGCCAAAGTGACTAGAGTAGCTCTCTCCTTGTATTACCAGGGAGCGCATCTATTTAGGTTGGTATCGTTCTCCTTGGAGTTTATAGTGAAAACTAGAGGTCCGGTGCACGAATTTGTGCACTCACGGGTGGGATCCGGCTGTCCCCCCACATGGGGCGGGCCGGTTGCAGGGAGGGGGCCCTGGAGGGCTCCAGGGCGGGTCCAGCCTTCTCTCTCAGTCCTGATCAGCTGGACCCCAGCAGCAAGCTAACCTATTGGTCCCAGCGCCTGCCCCCTGGTGGTCAGTGCATGTCATAGCCAGCGGTTGAGCTGCCTTAGCATATCATTAGCATATTACACTTTGATCGGTTGAACAGACGACCAGACACTTAGCATATTAGGCTTTTATTATATAGGATAAATCAGCTGATATAAATGATAGTGCTTCTAGCCCGGAGCTAATGCTTATCAATTGGTTAATACTGTGTGGACAGCTCATTTCCTGGACATCTTGCTACTTAGAGACGCTGGGATCCGCGGCAGGAAATGAGACATGGAAAAACTATGTTCGGACCAGCTGGCCCTGAGCTGTGTGTGTGGGAGGGAGATGAGCAGACCCAGGTTTCCAGGGCCCTTCGGTCAGCCCGGCGATTGCAAAACCCAGCAAGTGCAACCCAGGCCGGGAACGCCTGCAACGAACATAAGCGTTGGAATTCACACAATTAAAACGGGGTCTCCCGGTCGAAGGGTTCAGGGTGTCGATGTTGGTTCTGACTCCAGCCTCACTGATTCGGAACCCTCTGATCTTAAGCCAGTCACTTACACTTTGAAAACTTCAGTCTTTTTAAACATTTTTAATATTTTTATTGATTTCAGAGAGGAAGGGGGAGGGAGAGATAGAAGCATCAGTGATGAGAGAGGATCACTGATCGGCTGCCTCCTGCACGCCCCCCACTGGGGATCAAGCCCGCAACCCGGGCCTGTGCCCTGACCGGGAATCGAACCCTGACCTCCTGGTTCATAAGCCGATGCCCAACCAATGAGCCACACCGGCCAAGCAACTTCAGTTTTCTTTTTTTTCTTTTTTAAATCCTCACCCGAGGATATTTTTCCATTGATTTTAGAGAGGGTGGAAGAGAGAGGGAAAGACAGAAATATTGATGTGAGAGAGACACATCGATTGGTTGCCTTCTGCGCTTGCCCTGACCAGGGGCCCGGGCTGAGGAGGAGCCTACAACCAAGGTAAGTGCAACCTTGATCGGAATTGAACCCGGGACCCTTTGATCTGCAGGCTGACGCTCTATCCACTGAGCCACACCGGCTGGGGCCACTTCTGTTTTCTCCATTATAGAGCTGGGTTGTTATTGGACTGAATGAGGTAATTTATCTCATTGCTTAGCAACATGCCTGGGGCATACTAAGTGCTCCACGTGGTGTTAATAACTTACACTTATCACGACCTCATTGGACCCTCTCAGCAAGCCCTGGGCACAACTGCTCTTGTCATCCTGACTGTACAGACATGAGAGGCACAGAGAAGGCGGGAGGCCTGCCCGAGGTCACACAGGAATTGTGAGTGGCAGCGCTGATAGCCCGCCCCGGTCGCCTGGCTCCAGTCTGTGATCTTGCCCACTATTCACACTGCCTGTCACTGGTAGTTTACAAAATAGGCAGAGGGCCTTAAAGGGTGGCAAGGGGAGCCCTGGAAGATGGCATGGTGGTTCAGAGGGTCAAGGATCTCTTACCCCACATGTCAATTTAAACATTTTGGAAGATTCCAAACAATGGACGTGTTCAGCAGGAACCAGTTACCCCCTGTGCCACCACCATCACCACCAACACGATCACCCCACAGCAAATACCATCCACCCACCATACCATCACACCAACCATCACACCACCATCACCATCACCATCACCACCACCACACCAGCACCACCACCATCACTACCACCACCACCACCACCATCACCACCACCACGATCACCACCACCACCACCACCACCACCACCATCACCACCACCACCACCACCACCACCACCACACCATCACCACCACCACCACACACACCACCACCACCACCATCACCACCACCATCACCATCACCACCACCATCACCATCACCACCACCACCACCATCACCACCACCACCACCATCACCACCACCATCCTAACCACCACACCACCACCACCACCACCACCACCACCATCACCACCAGCACTACCACCACCACCACCACCATCACCACCACCACGATCACCACCACCACCACCACCACCACCACCATCACCACCACCACCACCACCACCACCACCACCATCAACCACACCACCACCACCACCACCACCATCACTACCACCACCACCACCACCACCAC
>NW_023416376.1:22500-155000 GCF_014108235.1 Myotis myotis | reverse complement strand
TCTCACAAAAGCTAATAGCTCTTGAAAGAATTCTCGTGGTCCGTCGCAGTGTGTTAGGGACGCTTCGCCCCGCCCCCAGGTTTGATTGACAAGCCTGGTCCTGTGCCCTCTCCTAGGGGAGGAAAACGTGATCGCGGTGCCCCTGGGCAGTCGGAGTGTGAGAATCACGGCGAAAGGCCCTGCGCATCTCTGTAAGTAGGACGTCTTCTTCCTGTTTCCTGAAAGCTTATTTAGCAAAAATAAATAATAATAATAATTGTTCTTTTTAAAAATATATTTTTATTGCTTTCTGAGAGGAAGGGAGAGGGAGAGAGAGAGAAACATCATTGACGAGAAAGAGTCATGGACCGGCTGCCTCCTGCACGCCCCCTAGTGGGGATGGAGCCCGCAACCCGGGCCTGTGCCCTTGACTAGAATCGAACCCTGACCTCCTGGTTCATAGATTGAACCTCAACCACTGAGCCACACTGGCCGGGCACTATAACTATTTTTTAATCCTTACGTGAGGATATATTTTTATTGATTTGAGGGAGAGAGAGAGAGAGAGAAACATCGATTGGTTGCCTCCTGCACGGGCCCCGACCAGGGCCCGGACCAGGGAGGAGCCTGCAGCTAAGGTACATGCCCTTGACTGGAATCGAACCCGGGACCCTTTGGTCTGCAGGCTGACGCTCTATCCACTGAGCCAAACTGGCCAGGGCTGGACCTGATTTTTCTTAGGATGCAAAAGGCGGTTCCCAAAAACGCAGCCCCAAAAAGAGTTGTGTGGGTTCTAACAACAGAGTCAATAGACAGTAAACCGAATAAGTAAGCGTGGAATAAAATAAGTAAAGGCAGAAACGGTCATTACATGCGTGTGTGGCCTGGCCTCCTAAGGATAAGTTTAGCCCGGCGGCGTGGCTCAGGGGCTGACCGTTGACCTCTGAACCAGGAGGTCAGGGTTCGATTCCCGGTCAGGGCACAGGCCCGGGTTGCGGGCTCCATCCCCAGTGTGGGGCGTGCAGGAGGCAGCCGGTCCATGATATTCTCTCATCATGGATATTTCTATCTCTCTCCCCCTCCCTTTCTCCCTGAAGTCAATAAAAATATTTTTTTAAAAAAAAGGAAAAGAAAAGAAAGTAGCTGAGAGAGAGACTCTTCAACGTATTCATCACAAGGAAAAATATTATCACTATGTGAGGTGATGGGTGAACTAGACGGATTGTGGGGTGACAGTTTCATAACCGATACAACGAACAAACCATTAGGTTGTACCCCTGAGACTAACGGGATGTTATAAATGACCTCAGAAAAGATAGTCCTGTTAACATAAAAGAAACCACACACATTCAAACCTGTGAAGCATTTCGCGAGTTCATTTGAGCCAAACTGCCCACAACCGCCAGGAAGCAGAACCTCAACCGATTGGGAGAATGCTCCGGAGAAAGGCTGATTTGCGCCTATTTTTACTCGTTGCAATCGAAGGAGGGGCGGAGGTGGGTGACATGAAACCCTCTGGGGATGGGTCAGGGAGGCGGGAGCAAGCAAAGCAGGGAAACCCCTGGGATTGGCTAACAAGTAAGATGACGGACACCTGCCCCCTTCCTTGGGGTGCAGGAGTTAACAGCCAGCAGTGAGCTCAGGCCAGGGGGGGGTCTGTGGTCCCCACAGAGCGGGGCCTGGGCCGTGAGGCCGGGAAAAGGGACATGACCGTGACCTTCCAGCGACATGGGGTCCCAGACGCAGAAAGACCGCAGACAGGCCCAGCGAAGGCCGAGGCTGACGGGTCAGGGAAGATCCCGGCCGAGGACCAGACTCCCCACCTCAGCTGCTGCTAGTTCAAGGTCAAGGTCAGACTGTCCTGGGCGGCCGCCTGAGGCCTCGGGGTTTGCCAGGCTGCCAGGCAGGCTCCCCCTGAGCCGGTCAGCTCAGCGTGTGGCCCCCTGTTCGCCCGCCGTTCTCGCTATTTAAATCCCATTTTTCAATCGTAGTTATCGAATCCAAAACACTCCAAGGGAGCAAAGGGCAGCACAGCTTTCACAGCCCCGGCGTCTTCGTCGTGGAAAACACGACCGTGGAGTTTCAGAGGGGCCCCGACAGGCAGACCTTCAAGATTCCGGGGCCCCTGACGGCCGACTTCATCTTCAAGGTAGGACGTGCCTCTTCGTAACCTGGGGACAGGGGTTGGAGGGTTGGAGGGGGTGAGGGGGTCACCTGAAGCTCCACACATCCTGAATTTTTATTTTTAGTTAATCCCCACCCGAGGACATTTTCCCATTGATTCTTATTTTTTTAGCTTTTTATTTTTTAAAAATATATTTTATTGATTTTTTACAGAGAGGAAGGGAGGGGGATAGAGAGTTAGAAACATGGATGAGAGAGAAACATCGATCAGCTGCCTCCTGCACACCCCCCACTGGGGATGTGCCCGCAACCAAGATACATGCCCTTGACCGGGATCGAACCTGGGACCCTTCAGTCCGCAGGCCGACGCTCTATCCACTGAGCCACACCAGCCAGGCCTCCATTGATTCTTAGAAAGAGTGGAGGGCGGGGGAGAGTGAGAGAGAAACATCGATGTAAGAGAGACACAGCGATTGGTTGCCTCCTGCATGTGCCCCAACTAGGGCCCGGGGTCTAGTCTGCAACTGAGGCATGTGCCCTTGACCGGAATCGCACCCGGAACCCTTCGGTCTGGTCCGCAGGCGGGCGCACTATCCACTGAGCACACCGGCCAGGGCTGGTCACAGCCTGAATTTTAAAGACAACTCGTGCAGTCAGCGGGAAGCCCCCAAAGATCACTTTCACACTGAGTGCATCATTGATGTTTCCTTCTTGGTGTCAATTCCAAAAAAAAAAAAAAAAATTCATTTCTCTCAAATTTCTGCTCCTGAACCTGAGTAGCTGAGAAACAAATGTCACTTTTCTAGGCGAGAGATGGATTTTGTATTTGTCGCCTCCAGTGACCATGTTCCTTCCGTGTTGTTTTGTTTTGAATATATTTTTATTGATTGTTCGGAGAGGAAGGGAGAGGGAGAGAGAAACATCCATGATGAGAGAGAATCATGGACCGGCTGCCTCCTGCACGCCCCCCACTGGGGATGGAGCCCGCCACCCGGGCCTGTGCCCTGAGCGGGAATCGAACCCTGACCTCCTGGTTCCTAGGTCGACACTCAACCACTGAGCCACACCGGCCGGACATCTCTGCTTCTTTGTAAGAGCAGGGACATGTGACAGCTCACCTGCTCGTTACCATGGCAGTCATTGGATGATTGTCGTCTGTCTTTCTATTCTTTCTCCCTGGTCGTCTGTTCTGCATAAATTCTCTGCCTGTCTCACGTGCCTTAGGGTTTTCCGTTCTGATTCTCAATTGGTAAACACACACACACACACACACACACACACACCCCACACCTGTTGTCGGTTTTAATTAAACCTTTATTGTTGACAGTATTACATATGTCCCCCGTTGTCCCCCACCGGCCCCGTCCAGCCCGCCCCGCCCCGCCCCAGCCTTCAGCCCCGTTGCCTGTGTCCCTGGGCCATGCCTATGTGCAGGCCAGGTCTTCGGTTGACCTCTTCCCACCCACCCGCTCCCCCGCCTTCCCCCTGAGGTTCCGCCCTCTGTTCCATGCCTCTGTGCCTCTGGATCTACTTTGGTCTTTAATTCTCTGTTCACTCCGGGAATCTGTATTGTTCTCAAGGCCGTTTGGAGATCTACGCCTGTGTCGGAGACATTGGCGCCACGGCGAGGGGGAGGGTGGGAGAACGAGCGGGGAGTTAACATGGCAAGGTTATATTTACTGCACGGTATACATAACGGTACATATACTGTTTGTTTGCAGTATATATATATACCGTTTATTGGTGCCACGTGTAAACACACACACACACACACACACACACTCACACACACACACACACACACACTTACGGACCATCTATTTCTACAAGTGTGTCTGTATGCATACAGGCATGCACGTAGTCATGCACATAAGTATGTGAATGTATGTGTACATTTTAAAAAAGAATTGGGCCCGGCCAGTGTGGCTCAGGGGTTGAGCGTCGACCTATGAACCAGGAGGTCAGGGTTCGATTCTCAGTCAGGGCACATGCCCGGGTTGCGGGCTCCATCCCCAGTGGGGGGCGTGCAGGAGGCAGCCGATCCGTGATTCTCTCTCATCATGGATGTTTCTCTCTCTCCCCCTCTCCCTTCCTCTCTGAAATCAATTAAAATATATTTTAAAAAATAACAATAAAAAAGATTTGGAAGGATTCACTCCAGGTCGGAAACACTGAAAACGCAGTGGTTGTTTGAGAGGGTCTGGGTGCTTTGGGGAAGTGAGCTGGTTTTCCTTAAAATATTCTAATAACGGTCCTGACCGGTGTGGCTCAGTGGATAGAGCGTCGGCCTGCGGACTGAAGGGTCCCAGGTTCGATTCCGGCCAAGGGCATGTACCTGGGTTGCGGGCACATCCCCAGTAGGGGGTGTGCAGGAGGCAGCCAATCGATGTTTCTCTCCCATCGATGTTTCTGACTCTCTATCCCTCTCCCTTCCTCTCTGTAAAAAATCAATAAAATATATTTAAAAATATTCTAATAACGGAAAATGATTCTTCAAAAGAATACAGGCATATGCCACTTGCATAATTAAAAAAAAGAGTTTAGCCCTGGCCGGTGTGGCTCAGTGGGCAGAGCTTCGGCCTGCAGACCAAAGGTCCCGGGTTCGATTCCCAGTCAAGGGCACGGACCTCGGTGGCAGGCTCCTCCCTGGCCCGGGCCCTGGTCGGGGCCCGTGTAGGAGGCGACCCATTGATGGGTCTCTCTCACATCGACGTTTCTCTCTCTCCCTCTCCCTTCCGCTCTCTCTAAAAATCAACGGAAAAATATCCACGGGGGAGGATGAACCACAACAAACAAGAAGTCGTTTACACCTTCTTGCTGAAATGATGCATTCACCTCCTCACAGAGCACCTTTTAATTTTTTTGTTCATCCTCACGTGGGGATATTTTTTTCCATTGATTTTAAGAGAGAGAACGGAAGGGGTGAGAGAGAGAGAGAAACACCGACGTGAGGAGACACGTAACACCTCGACTCGTTGCCTCCTGCACGTGCCCCCACCAGGGCCGGAGGCTGAGCCTGCAGCCGACGTACGTGCCCTTGACAGGAATCGAACCCGGGGCCCTTCGGTCCACGGACCGAGACTCTATCCACTGAGCCACACCGGCCGGGCTGGAATACCTTTCAGCAGCCGGTCCCCACTGCCTCCGGTTTGCCTGTGTGTGAGTCCTGCTCTCCTCCCATTGGATAAGCAATTCCGCCTTGGACTTCAACTTGGGCTAAGCTTTCGCTCTCCCAGTGGTTCTCAACCTCGGCTGCCCATGAGAACCCCCTGGGCATCTTTTTAGAATCCTGATTCCTGGGCCTCGTCCTCCGGAAATTCTGTTTCTTGGTGATGGGGTGGGGCCACAACATGAGTCACAAAGACACAGAATTTCCGGAGGATGAGGCCCAGACATCAGGATTTTGAAAAGATCCCCAGGGGGTTCTCATGGGCAGCCGAGGTTGAGAACCCTGCCCTCTCCTGACGGAAGAGGTTTTCAAAAATGCATGTTGACCAGAGAGGGGGTGTGTGCGGCCGCACAAACACAGCATCAGGTTCAGGCCAGGGCCGCTCTCTGTGGATGGGGTGCGCTGGGCGGGTGAGGATGGGCGGGACTGGAGACGCTGGGAGGGGCCAGGACGACTCTGATGTTGGTCCCAGGCTACAAGCTTGTGCAGATAATGTGGGTTTCCAGGAAATACCCTCTTCCATGGGTTACTTTTTAAAAAAATATGTCTTTATTGGTTTCAGAGAGGAAGGGAGAGGGAGAGAAACATCCATGATGAGAGAGAATCATGGATCGGCCGCCTCCTGCACCCCTCCCCACTATATTCTTTAGTTGTTATTTTATTGTTAAAGTTTCAGTCATATTGTCTGTAAATGTTTTTTCTTTTTCTTTTCTTCCTTTTTTTGTTTTTTTTGGTTACTCCTCACCCGAGGATATTTTCCATTGATTTTTAGAGAGAGCGGAAGAGAGAGGGAGACAGAGAAACATCGACGTGAGAGAGACCCATGGATGGGTTGCCTCCTGCAGGCGCCCCGACCAGGGCCCGGGCCGGGGAGGAGCCTGCCACCGAGGTCCGAGCCCTTGAGCGGAATCGAACCCGGGACCCTTCGGTCTTGGGGCCGACGCTCCGTCCACCGCGTTCTGAAAGGCATGAGTGCGTGGCCTGCAGACGCGTGACCCCCTCTCCCCGTCCAGGCCAGGTTCACGGTGGCCAGGGACAGCGTGGTGCAGTTCTTCTTCTACCAGCCCATCAGCCACCAGTGGCGGCAGACCGACTTCTTCCCCTGCACCGTGACCTGCGGAGGAGGTGAGGCGGGGCTCGCGGACAGTGTTCTGTTTCTTAGTGTGTTTATTAACTTTTAGAGGGAGGAAGGCAGAGAGAGAGAGAGAAACATCCTTGATGAGAGAGAATCATGCATCGGCCGCCTCCTGCACGCCCCACACCGGGGATCAAGCCCGCAACCCGGGCCTGTGCCCTGAGCGGGGATCAAACCAACCTTGACCTCCTGGTTCATGTTTGATGCTGAACCGCTGAGCCACGCAGGCCGGGCCTGAATTAAGTTGCTTAAATAGGGGGTGGGGGGGAAATAGGGTGTGGGCATGAGAAGGCAGCCACGCAAGAACAAGCAGGGTGATTCTTAGGCTGTCCTTCTCCCCCCTCCAACCCCCCGGCAGGTTACCAGCTGAACTCGGCCGAATGCGTGGACATCCGCCTGAAGAGGGTGGTCCCTGACCATTACTGCCATTACTACCCCGAGAACGTCAAGCCCAAACCCAAGCTGAAGGAGTGCGGCATGGACCCCTGCCCCGCCAGGTGGGCGCGCGGCCCGGTCTCTGTACTTCGTGGGGTTTTTTGTTTTGTTTTGTTGGTTTGTTTTAATGATAGACACACACTTCTTTAAAAAAATACATTTTTATTGATTTCAGAGAGGAAGGGAGAGGGAGAGAGAGAGAAGCATCCATGATGAGAGAGAATCATGGATCGGCTGCCTCCTGCACGCCCCCTAGGGGGCATCGAGCCTGTAACCCAGGCCTGTGCCCTTGACCGGGATTCGAACCCAGGACCCTACGGTCCGCAGGCCGAAGCTCTATCCACTGAGCTACACTGGCCAGGGCTGTACTTTGTGTGTTTATTCCACTGTAAATTCAATTTTTTAAGTAGATAGAGGTCTATTTGGACCAAGCATGTCACACCCAGAGGCTAGCGCGGGCCAGATAAACAAGGTTTGCATGGATGTGGCCGCAAAAAAACCAAAAGCTTCCATTTTCATAGAAACAGGTTTGTTTCGATAGAGACGTGCTGAATGCAAAGGGCTGAGATAAATGAGTCACCATGAACACAAAGTAATAGAACATTTTAATAAAAATTTTTAAAATATATTTTTATTGACTTCAGAGAGAAAGGGAGAGAGCTGGAGAGAGAGAAACATCAATGATGAGAGAGAATCACTGATTGGCTGCCTCCTGCATGTCCCCCACTGGGGGGATTAAGCCTGCAACCCGGGCATGTGCCCCTGGCTGGAATCGAACCCAGGACCCTTTAGTCCACAGGCCAACGCTCTATCCACTGAGCCAAACTGGCGAGGGCTGATATTTTTTCTTGGACATGAACTCACCAGACCCTGAGTCCCTGCACAAATGAATAAACATCACACAAATAAGCCCATTTTTCTCCTTCTCCGGAAGCGAGGTATTTCCTGTTGCCACACCAAGCAGGTCAGTCCCAGACTAAGGACGCGGCCACCGGCTGCTGGAACCTTCGCTGCCGGTGCCAGTGGGGAGAGACGGTGCGCCTGGGCGTGAGGCACGTGAGGGACGCGAATGCAACACGATGACAGTCATCCGCCGTTAGCGAACGTTGTAGTTCATTATTCATAATGATGTACAACAGGACATTGTAAAAATTAAGTGATGAAAAATTTATTAAAACGTTCCTTACACACCGTTCTATTGGCTGGGCCACAAAAATATTCATTGAGGGCCGCGAGTGCGACATGCCTGGGTTAGACTTTCAATATTTTTCTTTTTTGAAAATATATATATATATATTTTAAATATATTTTATTGATTTTTTACAGGGAGGAAGGGAGAGAGATAGAGAGTCAGAAACATCGATGAGAGAGAAACATCGACCAGCCGCCTCCTGCACATCCCCCACCGGGGATGTGCCCGCAACCCAGGTACATGGCCTTGACCGGAATCGAACCTGGGACCTTTCAGTCCACAGGCCGACGCTCTATCCACTGAGCCACACCGGTTTCGGCTGAAAATATATTTTTATTGATTTCAGAGAGGAAGGAAGAGGGAGAAAGAGATAGAACCATCGATGATGAGAGAGAGTCATGGACCGGCCGCCTCCTGCACACCCCCCACTGGGGATCGAGCCCAGAACCCGGGCCTGTGGCCTGACGGGGAATCGAACCCTGACCTCCTGGTTCATAGGTCGATGCTCAACCACTGAGCCACGCCGGCCGGGCTACTTGGTTTTCAGTTTGAGAGGGGCTTGGCATTCGGGACGTCAGATCTGTGTTTGTCACACTGACAAACGTGTTCGGTGAGTGTGGACTGACGCTCCCACAATGGTTCCATTTGCAGTGACGGCTTTAAGGAGATCATGCCCTACGACCACTTCCAGCCTCTCCCTCGGTGAGTGATGGTGTTAACTCTTTTTTTAAAAAATATTTTTTTATTGATGGCAGAGAGGAAGGGAGAGGGAGAGAGAGAGAGAAGCATCCATGATGAGAGAGAATCGTGGATCGGCTGCCTCCTGCACGCCCCACACTGGGGATGGAGCCCGCAACCCGGGCCTGTGCCCTGACCGGGAATCGAACCCTGACCTCCTGGTTCCTAGGTCGATGCTCAGCCACTGAGCCCCGCCTGCCAGGCTGGTGCAGAGCCAGTTTAAAGAGGCTTTCATCCTCTGTGTGTGATTAATTAGACTCTCGCGTGTCCTGTGAAGGGGAATGAAGGCAGGTGGATGGTTCCCACAGGACAGCAACCTCAGGGTCAGAGGTCACCTGTGACTGTAGATTGTGTAGCAGCAAAGATGAAAGTTTGGCCCTGGCCGGTGTGGCTCAGTGGATAGAGCATCAACCGGTGGACTGAAGGGTCTCGGGTTTGATTCTGGTCAAGGGCACGGACCTCAGTTGCAGGCTCCTCCTCCGCCCAGGCCCTGGTTGGGGCGTGTGCACGAGGCAACCCATCGATGTGTTTCTCTCACATCAATATTTCTCTCTGTCTTTCCCTCTCTCTTCCACTCTCTCAAAAATCAATGGAAAAATATCCTTGCGTGAGGATAAAAATGAATGAATGAGTGAGTGAATGAATGAGTGAATGAATTAATGAGTGAATGAATTAATGAGTGAATGAGAGGATGAATGAATGAGTGAATAAATGAGAGAATGAATGAATGAGTCAATGGTGAGTGAATGAGTGAATGAATGAGTGAATGGTGAGTGAATGAGTGATTGAGTGGATGAATGAATGAGTGAGTGAGTGAATGAATGAATGAGTGTGTGAATGAGTGAATGAATGAGTGAGGGAATGAATGAATGAATGAGTGACTGAGCGAATGAATGAATGAATAAAGACTTAAGTCTGAATCCCCCACATCCCATGCTCTTTGGGCCCAACCACAACTGTGATCCTCTCTGCAACCCTGTTTGCAGACGTGACACCCGTGCGACCAGCACACGAATAACCAAGTAACGTGCTTCGTTTGTTTGCTTCCGAGCTGGGAACATAACCCGTGGACGGCGTGCTCCGTGTCCTGCGGAGGCGGCACCCAGCGGCGCAGCTTCGTGTGCGTGGAGGAGTCGCTGCACGGCGAGATCCTGCAGGTGGAGGAGTGGAAGTGCATGTACGCGCCCCGGCCCAAGGTCATGCAGACCTGCAACCTCTTCGACTGCCCCAAGTGGGTGGCCATGGACTGGTCCCAGGTGAGACGGGACCCGGATGTTCAGGAGTCTTTGCCATGTGTTACTGGGTTTTTAAAAATACTAGTGGCCCAGTTCGTGCACGGGGGGTGTCCCTCAGCCCAGCCTGCACCCTCTCCAATCAGGTACCCCTCAGGGGATGTCTGATTGCCAGGGATCGGGCCTAAACCGGCAGTCGGACATCCCTCTCACAATCCGGGACTGCTGGCTCCCAACTGCTCACCTCCCTGCCTGCCTGATCACCCCAAACCGCTCTGCCTGCTGGCCTGCTCGCCTCCAATTGCCCACCGCCAGCCTTCTCGCCCCCAATTGCCCCTCGCCAGCCTGCTTACCCCCAACTGTCCCCCCCTCCTGGCCTGACTGCCCCTACCCGCCTCTGCCTGGGCCCGGCCACCACGGCTTTGTCTGGAAGGTGTCCTGGTCTAATTAGCATATTACTCCTTTATTAGTATCGATATTTTCATCGATTTCAGAGAGGAAGGGAGACAGAGAGAGGTGACCTTTGAGCAAGGCACATGGGTGACCTCTTCAGTGACAATAGCTTTGAAAGATGGATTTCTGTAGGTAGAAGAGAACGATGATCCGCTGGCCTGCTTGAGCAAATTTGGGTTGGTTTGTTGTGAATCCTCACCGGAGGATATTTTCCCATTGATTTTTAGGGAGAGTGGGAGGGAGAGGGAGAGACAGAGAGAAACGAGACACATCGATGGGCTGCCTCCTGCACGCGCCCTGACGAGGGCCGGGGAACCTGTAACCGAGGTCTGTGCCCTTGACTGGAATCGAACCCGGGACCTTTCAGCCCGCGAGCTGGCGCTCTATCCACTGAGCCACACCAGGCGGGGCTTAAATTCGTCTTTTGAAATTTATAGCTTAGCAACATGCCTTCCATCTCCACCATGTGATGGATCATGTCATGTAAATTTGTAATCAAATTTGAAAAAAAACACCCCAAAGTTTCTTTCCTATTTAAACAGCAAGATTTTCAAGGAATTTCAATTTTCTTCCCCTCTGTGACTGCATCTTTTCTGTGTAATATTGACCTCGCCCAGCAATTTTCAACTTTCTTCAGCTCACAGCACACACACGTTAAATTACGAGAATTCTGCGGCACGCCAAAAAATATATTTCTTGCCAGTCTGACAAAAAAAAAATAGGTATAATTTTGGTTGATTTACAGAACATTACTAGTAGTAATAAAAATAGTAATTACCTACCCTTTTTGCGCCAAAGTGACTTTTTAAGAAATCAGTTGCCTAGACTTGTATGTAAGCATTTCTGGTACCAAGAATCAACCAATCAGATGCCACCTTATGGGATGTGACCAATCAGATGCAACTCTGTTATGCGACCCATAGATTTATGGCTTAAGACAGGGCGTTCACACCAGAAGGCTGTTGTTGTGTTGGCCCGTGTCGTTTTTTTATTTGACAACCTAAGAGAAAAGGGGTCAGTGCCTTTCACTAAATAGTCAGGTATTGTGTTGTTTATTTATTTACTAGAGGCCCGGTGCACGAAATTTGTGCATGGCTGGGGTCCCTCGGCCTGGCTGGCGATCAGGGCCGGCCAGGGCCTTCCTTCATTTCACACCGCCCCCTGGTGGTCAGCGCACATCATAGGAGCGATCCAACTCCCAGTCTCTCGGTCGAACTCCTGGTCTCTCGGTCGAACTCCCGACGGGACAATTTGCATTTTATATAGAGAGATTTTTGCCTTTTATGGAGAGAGATTATTATTATTTGTTAATCCTCACCTGAGGATATTTTTCCATTGAGTTTTAGAGAGAGTGGGAGGGAGAGGGAGAGACAGAGAGAAACATCGATGTGAGAGAGACACATTGATGGGCTGCCTCTTGGACGCACCCCTTGGCCTTGACCGGAATCGAACCCGGGACCCTTTGGTCCGCAGGTCGACGCTCTATCTACTGAGCCAAACTGGCCAGGGCGGTATTGGGTGTTTAAATTTTTTTTTTTTAAAGTTAGTGGAACCAAAGTGTTTTTTTTTTGTTTGTTTGATTAATATTTTACAGAAGAAGGGAGAGGGACAGAGAGTTAGAAACATCGATGAGAGAGAAACATCGATCAGCTGCCTCCTGCACACCCCCCACTGGGGATGTGCCCGCAACCAAGGTACATGCCCTTGACCGGAATCGAACCCGAGACCCTTCCGTCTGCAGGCCGACACTCTATCCACTGAGCCACACCGGTCAGGGCTGTTTTAAAACGTCTAGCAGCACACCCGTTGCAAATGGCTGACACGGAACAGCGGCTCCTCCTCCGCGTGAGACGCGGACGCCGCTGTGGGTCTCACCAGCTTCTCGCTTCCTCTCCCAAGTGCACGGTGACCTGCGGCCGGGGGCTGCGCTACCGGGTCGTGCTGTGCATCAACCATCGCGGGCAGCACGTGGGCGGCTGCAACCCTCAGCTGAAGTTACACATCAAGGAGGAGTGTCTCATCCCCGTCCCCTGTTACAAACCCAAAGGTGGGCGTGCATTTTATTCTTTCGTTCATTCACCTACTTACTAGAGGCCCGGTGCACGAATTCGTGTGCGGGTGGGGTCCCGTGGCCTGGGCAGCCATCAGGGCCTATCAGGCCCGTCTCACCCAGTCCCAATGGGGGCCAATGGGGGCCCGGCCAGCTGGGGGGAGGGACCGTGGGAGGTTGGCTGTGGGAGCAAACTGACCACCAGGGGCAAACATTCAATGCAGGAGCTGCCCCCTGGTGGTCAGTGAGCATCATAGCAACCAGTCAACCAGTTGTTCGGACATAACGGTCGCTTAGGTTTTTATAAATATAGATTATTTTTGTTAATCCTCCCCCAAGGATATTTTTCCATTGATTTCTAGAAAGAGTGGAAGGGAGGGGGAGAGAGAGAGACAGAGAGAAACATCGATGTGAGAGAGACGCATGGATTGGTTGCCTCCCCCATGTGGCATGACCAGGGCCAGGGATCCAGCCTGCAACCGAGGTACGTGCCCTTGGCTGGAATCGAACCCAGGACCCTTCAGTCCACAGGCCGACACTCTATCCACTGAGCCACACCGGCTAGCACAGTGGGTTTGCAGATTAAAGTTACATTGAATGGTGTTTCCTGGCTCTCGTTCTAATATTGCAGCGTTTACATTTCATTGTATTAACATTCTTTTTTAAAAATATGTATTTATTTTTCTTGATGTCAGAGAGGAAGGGAGAGGGAGAGAAAGAAACATCCATGATGAGAGAGAATCACGGATCGGCTGCCTCCTGCACGCCCCCCACTGGGGATCGAGCCCAGAACCCGGGCCTGTGCCCTTGACTGTGAATCGAACCCTGACCTCCTGGTTCATAGGTTGACGCTCAGCCACGGAGCCACGCCGGCCGGGCGAAGCACGACCTGTTTACTGATGAAATCTTCAGCAGGAACGGCGGCACCCCAGTCCTTCGTGCTTCATGGTAATAGCTAAGCTTGTGGCTTCTGTTCTTCTTTCCTTAGAAAAGAGCCCGGTGGAGGCAAAGCTGCCTTGGCTGAAGCAAGCCCGGGAGCTGGAGGAGACCAGGGTGGTGACGGAAGAACCGACGTGAGTAGAGGACCTTTTTTATCTTTATTGATGTCAGAGAGGAAGGGAGAGGGAGAGAGAGAAACATCCATGATGAGAGAGAAGCATGGACCGGCCGCCTCCTGCACGCCCCCCACTGGGGATGGAGCCCATAACCCGGGCCTGCGCCCTGACCGGAATCGAACCCTGACCTCCTGGTTCCTAGGTTGATGCTCAGCCACGGAGCCACGCCGGGCTGCCAGCCGGGCTGTGGAGGGCCTTTTAGCTCCTAGAGTGCCGGGAGGCTGGGAGAGCGCCCACAGCCAGGACAGGTGCTGGGACAGCAGGTGCCACGTCCGACCCGTGACGTGTGTGCGTTATTTACGGAGACGGCGATGCACAGGGTGTGAGGGAAGCGGATCGCAGAGGTCATGCGGTCACCCTCCTTGTCAGAGCAGGAGTCTCTCTCTCTTTTTTAAATAAATATCTTTTTATTGGTTTCAGAGAGGAGGGGAGAGGGAGGGGGAGAGAGAAACATCCATGATGAGAGAGAATCACGGACCGGCCGCCTCCTGCACGCCCCCCACCTGGGGATGAGCCCACACCCCGGGCCTGTGCCCTGACCGGGAATCGAACCCGGGACCCTTCAGTCCGCAGGCCGACACTCTATCCACTGAGCCACACCGGCCAGGGCAGGACTCCGCTCTTTATCATCGCCCACAGTGGGCAGCGTCTCTGAGAGGCCGTGTGTTTTGTGTCGTCGGCAAGATGCTTCGTCTGTGGAGCCAAAAGGCACCTCCTTCAGACGCCTGCTTTCTGCCCCAGTTGGCGTGGCTCAGTGGTTAGAGCGCCGGCCTTGGACCCAAGGGTCTCGGGTTCGATTCCGGTAAAAGGACACATACCTCAGTGGTAGGCTGGGTTCCTGGTCTCGCTTTCAACATCAGAAACACTGTGCGCTGTACGGGATTGGAAAAGGGGGTGATAGCAGGTAGCGGCAGTGGGTTCCGCCCCTTCTCATTCCCGGCCTGCACTTCCTGTCAGTCCCACCCAACCTCGCTGGCGGGTCCTTTCTCTGCACGATCCAGGAGTGGAGCCAACCTGCCCTTTCCTCCTGGGGGACCTGCTTCATCCTCCTGGCAGGGTGCATGGAACCCACAGGTGCAGAGAGCCCACAGGTGCAGGGAGCCCACAGGTGCAGGGAGCCCAAAGGTGCATGGAACCCACAGGTGCATGGACCCCACAGGTGCAGAGAGCCCACAGGTGCAGGGAGCCCACAGGTGCAGGGAGCCCACAGGTGCACGGAGCCCACAGGTGCAGGGAGCCCACAGGTGCAGGTAGCCCACAGGTGCAGAGAGCCCACAGGTGCAGGGAGCCCACAGGTGCAGGGAGCCCAAAGGTGCATGGAACCCACAGGTGCAGGGAGCCCACAGGTGCAGAGAGCCCACAGGTGCAGGGAGCCCACAGGTGCACGGAGCCCACAGGTGCAGGGAGCCCACAGGTGCAGAGAGCCCACAGGTGCAGAGAGCCCACAGGTGCAGGGAGCTCACATGTGCAGGGAGCCCACAGGTACAGGGAACTCACAGGTGCAGGGAGCTCACAGGTGCAGAGAGCCCACAGGTGCAGGGAGCCCACAGGTGCAGAGAGCCCACAGGTGCAGGGAGCCCACAGGTGCAGAGAGCCCACAGGTGCAGAGAGCCCACAGGTGCAGGGAGCCCACAGGTGCAGGGAGCCCACAGGTGCAGGGAGCCCACAGGTGCAGGGAGATCACAGGTGCAGGGAGCCCACAGGTGCAGTGAGCTCACAGGTGCAGGGAGCCCGCAGGTGCAAGGAGCCCACAGGTGCAGGGAGCCCACAGGTGCAGGGAGCCCACAGGTGCAGGGAGATCACAGGTACAGGAAGCTCACAGGTGCAGGGAGCCCACAGGTGCAGGGAGCTCACAGGTGCAGGGAGCCCACAGGTGCAGGGAGCTCACAGGTGCAGGGAGCCCACAGGTGGATGAGCCCACAGGTGGATGAGCCCACAGGTGCAGGGAGCCCACAGGTGCAGGGAGCTCTCAGGTGGATGAGCCCTCAGGTGCAGGGAGCTCACAGGTGGATGAACCCTCAGGTGGACAGAGCCCCCCAGCACTTGTTCCCCAAGCAGAGCTGCCCGGCCTCCCACCCTCACCCTCTCCTCTGTGGTCCCCCGACTTCCTGTGTCACTCCCACGCTGAGTCCCAGGTGCTCCTGGCTGTGGAGTGTGAAGTCTGTGGGTCCCTCCGCCCCCCTGGCTGTGCATTCCCTGGATTTCCGAACAAAACCGCAGCGCGGCTCGGCCTCCAGCCGCCCTGTAATCACGCGTCTGTGTGGCCGGGAAGCTGCTGCTGACAAGGGAGGAAGAGGCGGAGACGCGGGGTCTGAGCCGGCTCTCCGGGCCCCGAGGGAAGCCGCCGGAGTCCTGGGCGGAGATCAACGTTTCTGCGTCCGTGGCTGCCAGGGCCGGGCTCCGGACTGACACAGGGCGAGGATGTTCAAGGGCCTTTGTTTGTTTGCTTTTAATTAGGAAAATGGAAATGATCGCTTCTGAGGCTGAGCCCAGGAACGCTCAGCGCTGGCCTCCTTGGCTTTCAGCTGCGGACGTGTGGGCAGCGCATACGGCGCCTTCTCGTTTCATTATTTTTAAAAACAATTTGTAAAATATAATTTTATGGATGTCAGAGAGGAAGGGAGAGGGAGAGAAAGAGAGAAACATCCATGATGAGAGAGAATCATGGACCAGCTGCCTCCTGCACGCCCCCCACTGGGGATGGAGCCCGCAACCCAGGCCTGTGCCCTGACCGGGAATCGAACCCGGGACCCTTCAGTCCGCAGGCCGACGCTGTACCCACTGAGCACACCGGCCAGGGTGCCTCATGGTTTTAAAACAGTGGTTCTCAACCTTCCTGATGCCGCGGCCCTTTAATACAGCTCCTCATGCTGTGGGGACCCCCAACCATAACGTTATTTTCGTGGCTGCTTCATCGCTGTCATGTTGCTACAGTTATGAATCGTCATGTAAATATCTGATGTGCAGGATGGATTTGCATGGTTACACATTGAACATCATGAAAGCACAGTGATGAATCACAAAAACAATATGTCATTATAGATGTGTTTCCGATGGCCTTAGGCGACCCCTGTGAAAGGGTCTTCGGCCCCCAAAGGGGTTGCGACCCTCAGGTTGAGAACCGCTGTTTTAAAAGCTCCTCCCTGGAGTCCCTGTGGTTTCTGAAATAAAAAAAATAATACATTTTTTAACATTTTTTTATTGATTTTAGAGAGGAAGGGAGAGGGAGAGAGAGAAACATCAACAATGAGAGAGAATCACCCATGGCTGCCCTCTGCACGCCCCCTACTGGGGATGCAGCCCACAACCCGGGCCTGTGCCCTTGACGGGAATCGAACCCTGGACCCCTCAGTCCGCAGGCTGACGCTCTACCCACTGAGCCACACCGGCCGGGGCCAAAAACATATGTATTTTAACAACCTAGAGCATTCGGACCAGATTGGCTGTGGTGGGAATGAAGCTGTTTTCCCCTCCACTGGATGCTCGTCCCCACCCCCACCCCCGCCCCCGGGCCTGCGAGTGACCCGTGTCCCCCCCTGGTTTCCCCGCAGGTTCATCCCGGAGCCCTGGTCCCCCTGCAGCGCCCCCTGCGGGCCGGGCGTGCAGGTGCGGGAGGTCCGGTGCCGCGTGCTGCTCACCTTCACGGAGACGGAGACGGAGCTGCCGGCCGAGGAGTGCGAGGGCCCCGCGCCGCCCACCCGGCGGCCCTGCCAGCGGCGGGCCTGTGGCCGCGGCCCCCCGGGCCTGGGCGCGCCCCTCCCCGCCGCGGACGGCGCGCTGACCTACCACTGGGAGTACGCGGGCTTCACCCCCTGCACGGCCACCTGCCTGGGAGGTACTGGCCCGGGCTGCGGGGTCGGGATGCTCGAGAAAACTCCCCTTAGGAGCAGGGAGCGGGCCCGGCTCGTGTGGCTCAGTGTGGAGCGCCGGAGCTGCTGGTGTCGTTTCCCCGGTTGCGGGCTCGGTCCCCAGTAGGGGGCGCGCAGGAGGCAGCCGGTCCATGATTCTCGCCCAGCTAAAGGCTGTCCCAAAATTCACGCAAGAAGTAATGTTGATAGAAACACAGGTTTATAATTAAAAACTGTAAATTTTTTATTGATTCACAAAGTAGACAGTCTAGGGTTATGTGTGGAATAGCACATCGGGTCCATGGCCTCCCCGGCTTTGCTGGCACAGACGCAAAGCCGCGGTCTTCATGGGTCTCCCTGGTCCCTGCTCCTGGGCCATCATTGGTCCTTGGGGATGCTTATCCAATGGAAGGGATTGGCATCCAAGGGCAACAGATATGAGAATCTGATCCAATCAGCCAAGTCAAATCGGGCTTTTATTTGTTGTTGTTGTTGTTAATGCTCACGCAGAATGCAAATCTTGCGTGAATTTTGGGACACCCTTTATAATAATAAAAGCATAATATGCTCATTAGACCGGACATCCTTCTGGACATCCTTCCGGACAACCTTCCAGACAAAGCCAGGGGTGCGAGGGAAGCCGGTGCTGGCAGCCGGGGGAAGGAAGGCCTCCGCTTGCACAAATTTCGTGCATCGGGCCCCTAGTCATTAATGTTTCTCTCTGCCTCTCCTTCCTCTCTGAAATCAATAAAAAAAATATATATATATAAAACAATGGAACGCTCCAGAAGGAAAGGGAAAGGCAACGTAATCCACAGATTATCCTGAAAAGATGGAAGGGGAGGGAGTAGGAAGCGCCGTCGTGGAGATCAGCCTTAAAGAGTCAGAGGGGGCCCTGGCCGGTGTGGCTCAGTGGATAGAGCGTCGGTCTGTGGACCGAAGGGTCCCGGGTTCGATTCCCGGTCAAGGGCACGTGCCCAGGCTGCGGTCTCGATCCCCAGCGGGAGGCGTGCAGGAGGCAGCCGACCCTTGATGCTCTCTCATCACTGATGTTTCTCTCTCTCTTCCTCTCCCTTCCTCTCTGGAATCCATTTAAATAAATAAAGTGTTTTAGAAAAGGGGCTGGAAGGGGAGGGGAGCCCCAGGTGGATAGAGCGGGGAGGGAAGGTTAGAGTGAGGGCCCCCTCCGTGGCCGGGACCCGATAACACCCGAGAGCAGGGAGCTCCTATCTGGGGGTGCCTAGTCACCTGTGTGGGAACATGTGTGTGGAAACGGATTTGTAGGCGAAGGGACAGGCCTCTGAGGCCACGGGCTGGTATGCAGCTATCATACCGCTGACGGCAGTGCGTTCGGATCTAATACGGGGTCATGCATAGACGTAGACGCGTGCCTGAGCGATACTGATCCATGCAGGCCTACTCCATTCCCATGGCGCAGGCCAAGATGGCCGTCCTGGCCCCGGTGTGGCTCAATGGATAGAGCGTCGGCCTGCGGACTGAAGGGTCCCGGGTTCAATTCCCGCTCCAGGGACATGTCCGGGTTGCGGGCTGGATCCCCAGTGGGGGGCGTGCAGGAGGCAGCCGGTTCATGATTCTCTCATCATGGATGTTTCTCTCTCTCTCTCTCTCCCCCTCCCTTCCTCTCTGAAAACAATAAAAATATATTTAAAAAGAAAAAGACAGCCCTAGCCGGTGTGGCTCAGTGGATAGAGTCTCAGCCTGTGGACAGAAGGGTCCCGGGTTCGATTCCCGGTCAGGGCACATGCCTGGGTTGCGGGCTCCATCCCCAGTGGGGGGCGTGCCAGAGGCAGCCGGTCCATGATTTCCTCTCATGATGGATGTTTCTCTCTCTCTCTCTCTCCCTCTCCCTTCCTCTCTGACATCAATAAAAATATATATTTTTTAACAACAACAAGTTTATGGACGATGCCTGGATATTTCAGACTGGTCCTGCCGTGGCCAGGAACCTAAGATTACAACCCAAGGAAGCAGGAAAGAGTTTAGTCAAAAAACCTAAGCCTCACAGACACGTATTGGCTATCTCCTCTGGCAAACAAACACCGCGTTCTGTAAAATAGTGTCCGGGGCTGGATTGCAGCGTGGCGTTGGGAAAAAAGAACCGCCATCTCCCGACATCATGGAACCCACATTCCTGCCTGGCACTGGATACATTTGCGTGTTTCCACCAGCCAGTCGGTTGCGGTGACAAATTTTCTCTGATTTTTGTTGTTGTCGTCGAGCGTTTGATTTATCGTCTGTTCCGATCTGATTCCCCGATCATTCCTTCCATCGCGACGGACAAGGGCTGGCGGTGGGGGCGTGGGCTTTGGGGTGAGACGCCCCTGTCTGGCCGGAAGGAGTGCGGCCGGGAGGGTTTCTGTTTGGACGGGGAGGGGCCGCTGCTTGGGGGCGCCGGTGGCCATACTGTATCTTGGAATCCTCTAGGACATGGAGAGACCGCGGAATAGAAGGCAGGAAATCACTCTTTTAGTCTCCAGTCGACCCCTTCTTTGGTGCCTTCATTTTCCCTCCAAACCTCAGACTCCTTACTTTGTTGTGTGTGTGTGTGTGTGTGTGTGTGTGTGTGAGAGAGAGAGAGAGAGAGAGAGAGAGAGAGAGAGAGAGAGAGAGAGAGTTTTTTTAAAATATGTTTTTATTGATCTCAGAGAGGAAGGGAGAGAGAGAAACATCCATGATGAGAGAGAATCATGGATCGGCCGCCTCCTGTGTGCCCCCCACTGGGGATGGAGCCGGCCACCCGGGCCTGTGCCCTGACCGGGAATCAAACCCTGACCTCCTGGTTCCTAGGTTGATGCTCAACCACTGAGCCACACGGGCCGGCTTGCTTTTTGTTTTTATGTTGTTTTAGTTTGTTAATCCTCGCCCCAGGATTATTTTTCCATTGATTTTTAGAGAGAGCGGAAGGGAGAGGGGAGAGGGAGAGAGAGAGAGAGAAACACGGATGTGAGAGAGACACGCGCCCCGACCAGGGCCAGGGATCGAGCCTGCAATGGAGGTACATGCCCTTGGCTGGAATCAAACCCGGGACCCTTTGGTCTGAGGGCCAACGCGCTGTCCACTGAGCCACACCAGCCAGGGCCATGCGCTTCCTGTTAGAGGACCACCATGGAGATAGTGACCCTGCTCGTTTGACCTCACAAGGAGACGGTGGCCTCGAATCATCCGTTTGAAAGCCCTTTCCCCACGGGAGGTATAGCAAGTAGACCAGGCGTTCTCAGCCTGCGGGTCGCGACCCCTTTGGCGGTCGAACGACCCTTGCACAGGGGTCGCCTAAGACCACCCTGCCTATCAGGTATTTACGTGACGATTCATCACAGGAGCGACATGACAGCGATGAAGTGGCCACGGAAATAATGTTATGGGTGGGTCCCCACAGGAGGAGCCGTATTAAAGGGCCAGAAGGTTGAGAACCACGGAAGGAGACGTATTGCTAATTACAGTGATAGTGAATGAGGAGGAGCTCAGACCATATGAGGACTTTAATGAAGGTTATGCATCCAAGTTAGCACCTGTGCAGGGATATGGAGAAAATGTTCATTTCAGAGAGGAAGGGAGAGAGAGAGAGAGAGAGAGAGAGAGATCAGTGATGAGAGAGAATCATGGGCCGGCTGCCTCCTGCACGCCCCCCACTGGGGATCGAACCCACAAGCTGGGCCTGTGCCCTGACCGGGAATCGAACCCTAACTCTCTCTCCCTCTCCCTTCCTCTCTGAAATCAATTAAAAATAATTTTTTTAAAAAATATAAAAGACTTAAAAACAATCACTTGCACTTTTGTCTCTCTCCACCCTCCAGGCCACCAAGAGGCCATCGCGGTGTGTCTACACGTCCAGACCGGGCAGACGGTCAACGACTCGCTGTGCGACGCGCTGCACCGCCCGCCCGCCATGAGCCAGGCCTGCAACACGGAGCCCTGCCCGCCGCGGTACGTCCCGTCTCCTGCTCCCGGGACGCGGGCCTGCGCGCGGAGCCATGGGGTCCGCCCACGGCTGGCCTCCCGGCCTGCTCCCAGCTCTCCCTCCTCCGCTCAAGCTATGCTGCCGCCAGATTCATTTTTTAAATATATGTATATTTTTAAATATATTTCTTTATTGATTTCAGAGAGGAAGGAAGAGGGAGAGAGAGAGAAACATCCATGATGAGAGAGAATCACAGACCGGCTGCCTCCTCCACGCCCCAGGCTGGGGATGGAGCCCGCAATCTGGCATGTGCCCTTGGCCGGAATCGAACCTGGGACCCTTCAGTCCGTAGGCCGATGCTCTATCCACTGAGCCAAACTGGCCAGGGCTGTTTTTTTGTTGTTTTTTTCTTATTCCTACCCAAGGAGTGAGGCTACTTTTTTTCCATTGATTTTTTTTTTTTTAAGAGAGACTAGAGGGGGGAGAGAGAAACATGCCCCCCACTGGGATCGAGCCCGCAACCCGGGCCTGTGCCCTGACCGGGAGTTGAATGCGTGACCTACTCGTTCATGGGTTGGCGCTCAACCACTGAGCAACACCAGCTGGGCATGTCTTATTCTGTTTTTAAATTAAGTATATTTTTATTGATGTCAGAGGGGAAGAGAGAGAGAGAGAGAGAGACATGATGAGAGAGGATCACGGACCGGCCGCCTCCTGCACGCCCCACACTGGGGATCGAGCCCACAACCCGGGCCTGTGCCCTGACCGGGACTCGAACCCTGACCTCCTGGTTCATAGGTCGATGCTCAACCACTGAGCCACATTGCCTGGGCCATTTCTTGCCTTTAAACCTCACCCATGCCCTGGCCGGTTTAGCTCAGTGGATAGTCAGCTGCGGACTGAAGGGTCCCAGGTTCGATTCCTGGTCGGGGCACAGGCCCAGGTTGTGGGCTCGATCCCCAGTGGGGGGCGTGCAGGAGGCAGCCGGTCCGTGATTCTCTCTCATCATGGATGTTTCTCTCTCTCTCCCTCTCCCTTCCTCTCTGAAATCAATACGAATATATATATTTTAAAAAATAAACCTCACCTTTTTGCACCTGAGCTGCAACTATCGCTGGAAAGGCTGTGCTTGGGTGTGACGTCTGCGCGGGATCTGAGGACCTGAGATCGTCCGCCTTTCACGTTGCACGCGGTCTCGTGGCACCGTCCAACCTCTCGCTGCTTCTCCAGGTGGCACACGGGCTCCTGGGGGCCCTGCTCCGCGACCTGCGGCGTGGGCATCCAGACGCGGGACGTGTACTGCCTGCACCCCGGGGAGACGCCCGTCCCGGCCGCCGAGTGTGGCGACGACAAGCCCCACGCCCTGCAGGCCTGCAATCAGTTCGACTGCCCTCCCGGCTGGCACATTGACGACTGGCAGCCGGTAGGCAGCCTGTACGCACCCCCACCCCCCGGCCCCCGCCAGGCTCCTGGGGGTGAGCCCGGCCCCGACGCCCCTCCTCCGTCCCCTCAGTGTCCCAGGACATGCGGCGGGGGCACCCAGCACCGGAGGGTCACCTGCCGGCAGCTGCTGACCGACGGCAGCTTCCTGACGCTCTCCGATGAACTGTGCCACGGCCCCAAGGCCTCGTCCCGTAAGTCCTGCGCCAGGACCGACTGCCCTCCGCAGCTCTCCGTGGGCGACTGGTCCCAGGTGAGGGCCCTTCCCGGCTTCGCGGGCCCTGCTTTGTTTTATTAAAACGCTAGAGGCCCGGTGCACGGATTCGTGCACCGGTGGGTCCCTCGGCTGGGCCGAAATCGGCTCTCCAGCATCCCCCGAGGGGTCCCAGGTTGCAAGAGGGCGCAGGCCAGGCTGAGGGACCCCACTGTTGCACCATCGGGGCCGGGGAGGGGTGTGCTCCAGCCCCTCTCACCCAGTCCCAATCGGCCGGACCCCAGCAGCAAGCTAACCTACTGGTGGGAGCGTCTGCCCCCTGGTGGTCAGTGTGCATCATAGCGACTGGTCGAATGGTCGAACAGTCAAAGGGACAATTAGTATATTGGGCTTTTATTTTTTTTTTAAAATATATTTTATTGATTTTTTACAGAGAGGAAGGGAGAGAGATAGAGAGTTAGAAACATCGATGAGAGAGAAACATTGATCAGCTGCCTCCTGCACATCTCCCACTGGGGATATGCCCGCAACCCAGGTACATGCCCTTGACAGGAATCGAACCTGGGACCTTTCAGTCCGCAGGTCGATGCTCTATTCACTGAGCCAAACCGGTTTCGGCGTATATTGGGCTTTTATACATAGACTAGAGGCCCGGTGCACGAAATTTGTGCAAGAGTAGGCCTTTCTTCCCCCAGCTGCCAGCAGAAACCCGGGACCCAGGCTTCCCTCGCAGCCCAGGTTTCGTCCGGAGGGTCATCCGGAAGGACGTCCAGAAGATGTCTGGTCTAATTAGCATATTGTGCTTTTATTATTACAGATATTTTTATTTATTTCAGAGAGGAAGGGAGAGGAAGGGAGAGAGAGAAACATCCATGATGAGAGAGAATCACGGATCGGCTGCCTCCTGCACGCCCCACACTGGGGATCAAGTCTGCAATCCGGGCCTGTGCCCTGACTGGGAATTGAACCCATGACCCTTGGTCCTCGGGCCGATGTTCTAACCACTGAACAGAACCAGCCAGGGCTCAGCCACTCTTTTAATTGAATTTCACTTTAATTTTTTTCCTAATAAAACTGCCCATGTGCCTCATGGAAGATTTCCCATAGCGGTCATTAAAACTTTAACTGGCAGGTACACACAATGATTATCAAATATCAACTTGCACAATGAGCATTCCATATTAACGATGTTTTATGTATAGCAGTTTGAATGATTTTTAAAAAAAAAAAAACTTTCCTTTTATATACTTGTGTGTCTTTAATTCTTACCATTTTTTGAAATATGTTTTTATTGATTTCAGAGAGGAAGGGAGAGGGAAACATCCATGATGAGAGAGAATCATTGATTGGCTGCCTCCTGCACGCCCCACACTGGGGATCAAGCCTGCAACCCAGGCCTGTGCCCTGACCGGGAATCGAACCCTGACCTCCTGGTTCATAGGAGCATGCACAACCACTGAGCCACACCGGCCGGGAAATTCTTGGTCATTTTAATTTTTTTTAAAGCAGTCACCTTACTATATAGACAAATAGCTTAAACATATTAGACATCAATTACAAGAGATGTTACAAGAGAGACATAACCCGACAATGAATTACAGGAAATTAATGACTGTCTGGGAGAGAAAGAACGGAGGGCAGGAGAGAGGAGAAAAGACAGGGAAACTCTCCATGTCTTAAAAGGCAATGGCGGCCCGGCCGGCTGGTGTGGCTCAGTGGTTGAGCACCGACCTAGGACCCAGGAGGTCACGGTTCGATTCCCGGTCAGGGCACAGGCCCGGGTTGCGGGTTCGATCCCCAGTGGGGGGCATGCAGGAGGCGGCTGATCCATGATTCTCTCTCATCATGGATGTTTCTCTCTCTCTCTCCCTTCCACTCTGAAATCAATAAAAATATATTTTAAGCCCTAGTCGGTTTGGCTCAGTGGATAGAGCGTCAGCCTGCAGATGGAAGGGTCCCGGGTTCGATTCTGGTCAAGGGCACATGTCTGGGTTGCCGGCTCAATCCCCAGTAAGGGACATGCAGGAGGCAGCCAATCAATGATTCTTATCATTGGTGTTTTTCCCTCTCACCATCCCCCTTCCTCTCTGAAATCAATAAAAATATATTAAAAAATATATATAGACTAGAGGCCCGGTGCACAAAATTCATGCACAGAGGGGTGGTCCCTTAGCCCAACCTGCACCCTCTCCAACCCAGGACCCCTCGGGAGATGTCCCACAGGGATCGGGCCTAAACCGGCAGTCGGACATCCCTCTTGCAATCCGGGACTGCTGGCTCCTAACCACTCACCTGCCAGCCTGCCTGATCTCCCCTAACCGCTCTCCCCTGCAGGCCTGATCACCCCTAACTGCCTCTGCCTTGGCCCCTGCCACTGTGGCTTTTGTCCGGAAGGACGTCCGGAAGACGTCTGGTCTAATTAGCACATTACCCTTTTATTAGTATAGATATGCATATATATGTCTATTTAAAAACGATGGCGCTAGGGAACGGCCATGCGTCGACGCTCCCGTGCCCGCAGTCCCCTCTGGCCCGCCGTCTGCTGCGCAGGCTCCGTTCACGCTGTCGCCCCGTTCCCCCCGCAGTGCTCCGTCAGCTGTGGTGTGGGGACCCAGCGGAGGAAGCAGGTGTGCCAGAGGCTGACGGCCAAGGGCCGGCGGGTCCCCGTCAGCGAGGCCCTGTGCGGGGAGCTTCCGGGGCCCCCTCTCGTGCGGTCCTGCCAGATGCCGGCCTGCAGCAGTAAGTATGTGGACACCTGTGCGTCTTGTTCCAATGGCTTCCTATCATCCAAATAGCAACTGACTTTCATTGAGAGGAAGGGAGGGAGGGGGACAGGAGAGGGAAGGAGAGAGAGAGACCTTGATTTGTTCTTCCACTTTTTAAAAAATACATATTGATGTCAGAGAGGAAGAGGAAGGGAGAGGGAGAGAGAGGGAGAGACATCCATGATGAGAGAGAATCAGGGATCGGCTGCCTCCTGCACGCCCCGCACTGGGGATCGAGCCCACAACCCGGGCATGTGCCCTGACCAGGAATCAAACCCAGGACTCTTCAGTCCCCAGACCGACGCTCTATCCACCGAGCCACACTAGCTAGAGCTATTGTTCCACTAATTTATGCATTCATTGGTAGCTCCTTGTATGTGCCCTGACCGGGAATCGAACCTACAACCTTGGTGTAGTAGGCCGGCGCTCTAACCACTGACATACCCAGCCAGGGCTCGATGGGGTATTTCTAATCTGTAGGTCAAGCGAGCCCATCAGAAGTTAGAATTGTTGTAAGCAGCTTAAGGACTAGCTGCCCACAGGACAAATGTATTTTAGGTCTCTCTTTTAAAGAAATTACATCCTACGCCGGCCAGATGAGATAAGCATTTTTTTAAGTATCCAATTATTGCATTTTCAGGATACACGAGAGCATACGTGTTACACGTGCACATGTATGTTTGATGCATGAGGGTGACGAGAAAGGAATTGTGGGCTGTCCCTACAGCACGTGAAAATAGGGCAGCACATGTGCAGGAAGGAGGTAGGGAGGGGGCCAGGTTTATATTTCACCACCTTTCATTATTCACCTGGAAAGTGGCATTAATGATTTCAGGCACTTTACTGCGCTTATGGCAAGAAAAAAGAAATCCGAAACTGTTAATTTTTTTTTAAATATATGTATTATTTTTTTAAGAGGAAGGGGGGAGAGAGAGAAATATCAATGATGAGAGAGAACCATGGATCGGCTGCCTCCTGCACGCCCCCCACTGGGGATGGAGCCCGCAACCCAGGCCTGTGCCCTGACCGGGAATCACACTTTGACCTCCTGGTTCATAGGTTGACGCTCAACCACGGAACCACACCGGCCTGGCAGTTAACTGTTATTTTAATACAGCTAGGGGAAATATATATATATATATATATATATATATATATATATATATATATATATATATATATATTTAATTTATTTTCTTAAGTTCACCAACAACTTGCAAAACAAAGCAAGAAACACAATAACAACCTTTAAAAAAGTAATAGCATTGTTCCGCCGGCCTGGCTCAGTGGTTGGGCATCGACCTATGAACCAGGAGGTCACGGTTCGATTCCCGGTCATGGGCACATGCCCAGATTTCGGGCTCCATCCCCAGCATGGGGTGGGCAGGAGGCAGCCGATGCATGATTCTCTCTCATCACGGCTGTTTCTCTCTCCCTCTCCCTCTCCCTTCTTGTCTGAAACCAACAAAAATATATATTTTTAAAAACTAAAGCACTTACTGGGCACTCATTAAGTGGAGTTCCTTTTGAGCACCAACTCATTTATTTGGAGGCAGATATAGTCCTTGTTTAGAGACGAGGAATCCAAGATTTGGAGACGGTCTGAGACCTGACCAGGCCCTAGCTGCCCGTTGGCCCCCGGGCCCGCTAACCACAGTCTGTCTGATCGCTAAGCCCAGGCTCCCAGCCTCCTCTCCCTGCTGATTCATGGACGACATGAATGGGGCCTTTTTGGGGGGCGGGGGGGGGGCAGCGGTGCCCCTGGGAATTGTTTGAAAACACATTTTCGAAGTCTTGCGCTTCCGAGAATTTGTGATCCCCAGACGCACGGTGCCCCGGGATCCTGGAATTCAGGACCGTCTGACAGGCCGTCGCGCTCCGAGCTGCGTCGTCTCGTTTTCGTGAGCTGTGGGTGGTTTTACAGCCCCGTGGCCAGACCACAGGCTGCCCGAGAGCAGGGAGGAATGAAAGCCACGCCGGCGGCTCCCGCTAAAATAACAGAATAACATGTGGGGAGACGGCGCGGTCAGGGGGGCGTGCCATGTGGTCCGAGATGACATCATACATGACTGTGCAGCTGGCGGGGACCGAGGAAGACGATAAGCCTTAAGGTGGAAAAAAGAAGGAAAATGACTAATATGTCTGCCCGGCCCACGTGGCTAAGGGGTGGAGGGTTGAGCCTATGAACCAGGAGGACAGGGTTCGATTCCCGGTCAGGGCACAGGCCTGGGTTGCGGGCTCGATCCCCAGTGGGGGGCGTGCAGGAGGCAGCCGATCCGTGATTCTCTCTCATCATGGATGTTTCTCTCTCTCTCCCCGTCTCCCTTCTTCTCTGCAATCAATTTTTTAAAAAAGGTTAGAATGGGAAATAAAAATTTAAAAAAGTCACCCAGTCCACCCGTGCTGTGATCTGTATCCCACTCCCAGGAACCCATCCTGATTGGTGCGTTGGCTTTTAAACATTTCCGTGGAAGCCCATGCCTCCCCAAACCGGGGCTTTGCAAAATAACACGTTTTCACGCATTGCATTGGAAGTTGCATTCTTTGCTGCTCAAGGCCCAAGATAGTTGTGCAATTTACTCTCATCTACGAGTGTCTACCGTTCGTTATTCAGGTTTTAATTCTCAGGTGGTTTTCTGTGTGCTTTGTTCTGTGTTTTATTGATTTCAGAGAGGAAGGGAGAGGGAGAGAGGAAGAGAGAGAAATATCCATGATGAGAGAGAATCATGGACCGGCTGCCTCCTGCACGCCCCACACTGGGGATCGAGCCCACAACCCGGGCCTGTGCCCTGACCGGGAATCGAACCCTGACCTCCTGGTTCCTAGGTCAACACTCAACTGCTGAGCCTCACCAGCTGGGCTTCTGGTGTTTTCAAAGAGGAAAAAATATACATTTGTTGGATCGTGTCAGCCTTGAAATATTGCTGTTGAAAACTTTTATTCCTGAGATGTTTGTTGGTATTTTTTATTATTATTATTATTATTATTATTATTATTATTATTATTATTAGAGGCCCGGTGCATGAAATTCGTGCACAGACAGGGGGATCCCTCAGCCCGGCCTGCACTCTCTCCTATCCGGTCCTGCCTGATCGATCCCTAACCTCTCTGCCTGCCTGCCTGATCGATCCCTAACCTCTCTGCCTGCCTGCCTGCCTGATCGACCCCTAACCTCTCTGCCTGTCTGCCTGATTGCCCCTAACCACTCTGCATGCCAGCCTAATCCCCCTAACTGCTCCCCTGCCAGCCTGGTTGCCCCTAACTGCCCTCCCCTGCCGACCTGATCGTCCCTAACTGCCTCTGCCTCGGCCCCCACCACCATGGCTTTGTCTGGAAGGACGTCCAAAAGATGCCTGGTCTAATTAGCATACTACCCTTTTATTAGTATAGATTGATTGATGTCAGAGAGGAAGGGAGAGGGAGAGAGAGATAGAAACATCCATGATGAGAGAGAATCACGGACCGGCTGCCTCCTGCACGCCCCACACTGGGGATGGAGCCCGCAACCCGGGCCTGTGCCCTTGACCGGGAATCAAACCTGGGACCCTTCCATCCGCAGGCCGACGCTCTATCCACTGAGCCACACCAGCTGGGGGGGCGCTTGTTTCTTTGTTTTCCCCACAGAGAGGAAAGCAGAGACGCAGCCAACGCCCCGGGAGCAGGGTCCCCAGATCCTGGCCGTCCCGCGCGTGTACATCCAGACCCGGGAGGAGAAGCGTGTCCACCTGACGGTGGGCGGCAGGGCCTACCTGCTGCCCAACACGTCGGTGCTGATCCGGTGCCCGGTGCGCCGCTTCCAGAAGGCCCTGATCCAGTGGGAGAAGGACGGCCGCTGCCTGCAGCCCTCTGAGCACTGGGGCGTCACCAAGTCGGGGTCCCTGAAGATCCACGGCCTGGCCGCCCCCGACGGCGGTGTGTACGGCTGCGTGGCCGGCCCTGCCCGGGAGACCTTGGTCCTCAAGCTCATCGGCACCGACAACCGGCTCATCGCGCCCCCGGCCCCCGGGGAGCGCTCCCGGGGACCCCCGGCCACGGGCCAGGGCCGAGCTGACACTGTGGGGGCCACCTGGCAGGCCATGAGGCAGATGTGGCAGGACCGCAATGAGCTGGATGGGGACGAGGGCCAGGCCCTCCGCGCCCTGCTGGGGCCCTGCCACCCCGGCCACGCAGGCCCCCCCGGGTCCTGGGAGCTGCAAGGCGAGCAGTTTGAAGCCGCCGTCCGGCAGGGCGCCTCCAGCATGGACACGGCCCGGTTCGACGAGCTGATCCGGAACCTGAGCCGGATGATGGAGGCCGGGCAGGTGAGCGACGACCTGGCGTCCCAGGTCATCTACCAGCTGGTGGCCGCGCGCCCCTGGAGGGCCAGCCCGGAGGAGGCGCCTGCCCGGGCTCCGGGGAGCGGGGACCCCGGGGGGCGTGCGCCCCAAGGCCTGAGGGGGAGACACGCGGGCGGGCTGACGGTCCCACCGAAGGGACCGGAGCTGGTGAGGCCGCGGCAGCCGGCGTCGGTGTCATTCAATGCGACCGTCCGTGCCACGATCGGGAGCGCGGTGTACGTCACCAACAGGACGGCGGCCGTCCACCTGCTGTGCCAGCTGGTCGGCCCTGGCGAGGCCGCCTACGCGTGGACCAAGGACGGGGTGCCGCTGCAGCCGTCGGAAAGGTGAGTGGGGGGACCCGCTGCTTCCTTCCGCGAGGCCTGTGTGCTTCCTGTGTGTGTGTGTTTTTAAATGTATTTTTATTGATGTCAGAGAGGAAGGAAGAGGGAGAGAGAGACACACATCCACGCTGAGAGAGAATCCTGGATTGGCTGCCTCCTGCACGCCCCCCACTGGGGATGGAGCCCACAACCCGGCATGTGCCTTTGACCAGAATCGAACCCGGGACCCTTCAGTCCGCAGGCTGACGCTCTATCCACTGAGCCAAACTAGGTAGGGCTTGTTGGTTGTCTTAAAATATATTTTTACTGATTTCAGGCCAGCAGGGGAAGGCAGTTAGGGGCGACCAGGCCGGCAGGGGAGGGTGTTTAGGGGCGACCAGGCCGGCAGGGGAGGGCAGTTAGGGGCAACCAGGCCAGCAGGCAAATGTGTTTAGGGATGTCAGACAGGCAGGTAGAGGTGGTTAGGGGTGATCAGGCAGGCAGGGGTGCAGTTTGGGGCATCAGGCAGGCAGGCAGGTGAGTGTTTAAGAGCCAGCAGCCCTGGATTGCAAGAGGGATGTCCGACTGCCGGTTTAGGCCCGGATCGGGCCTAAACTGGCAGTCGGACATCCCCTGAGGGGTTCCCAGATTGGAGAGGGTGCAGGCCAGGCTGAGGGACCACCCCCATGCATGAATTTTGTGCACCAGGCCTCTAGTCCTATATAATAAAAGGGTAATATGCAAATGGTCCTGGGAGTTCGACTGGAGTTCGACCAGTGGGCAGGGCCAGCCCACCAACTTCCCGCAGGCCCTCCTCCAAGATGACCATGCTCCTGATCAGCCAACCCCTAACCTGGCCGGCCAACCACCCATGTCCCCTACACCAGCAGGCCCGGCCCAATCGCCCCAATCAGGGCAGGCTGGCCAGACCCGACCCATGCACGAATTCGTGCACTGGGCCTCTAGTCACAGAAATAAATTGCCTTGGCAGGAAGATTGGGCCTCTGAAATCGTTTCTATATTGTGCAGTTTTTTTACATCATAAAACCCAAAACTAGGAGATAATGCAGTCCAAAGTTTTCTTGAGTCATTCAAAACAAAATATTAAGTCATATTCTTTTGTACTAGAGTCCCAGTGCACGGATTCATGCACATTGAAAGGAAATTAATTAGAAGAAATGTTTTAGAGGCTGGGGAGGGACCACGGGAGATTGGCTAGCTGAGGCGGGATTGTGGGAGGTAGGCTCCAGGGTGAGTCTGGCCCCTCTCGCCCAGTCCCGATCGGCCAGACCCCAGCAGCAAGCTAACCTACCGGTCGGAGCATCTGCCCCTGGTGGTCAGTGCACGTCATAGCGAGCGGTCGAACGGTCGAATGAACGGTCGGACACTTAGCATATTAGGCTTTTACTATATAGGATTGTGATTGTGAGTGTAACGGTATCACAGTTCATTCACTTTCCGTGAAACAACCGGGAGTAGCAGAAATATTCATTCCTTCTGCATCCTTTACTGTCTCTAAATCTTGCTATTTGCACACGTAAGACGGTAGACATTTCGCTTTTTTAAAATTTGCATTGAATCCCGGCCTGTGTGGCTCAGTGGTTGAGTATCAACCCATGAACCAAGAGGTCGCTGGTTCCATTGCCGGTCATGCCCAGGTTGCAGGTTCGATCCCCAGTAGGGGGCGTGCAAGAGGCAGCCATCGATGTTTCTCTCTCTCTTCCTCTCGCTTCCTCTCTCTCTAAAAACGTATTTTAAAACAGAACATTTGCATTCAAGAACTCAAGCGGCACCTGATCTTTCTCCGGGGACTGGTAAAGAGACACAAACAAAACAGCAGATGCTATATTGTTTTTGCAGACCTTGAGGCATGTTAAAATCACAAGTTTTATTTTTATCACGTCTTTTGTGCATGAACCCGCATCTGTGATCTATCACAGGAAAACAAGAGAAAATTCAGTTTTTTATAATAACACTAGAGGCCCAGTGCGTGAAATTCATGCACTCAGGATGGGGGGGGGGCTCCCTCAGCCCGGATTGCGAGAGGGTACAGGGTAGGTTGAGGGACCCCACTGGTGCATGATTGGGGCTGGGGAGGGACGCAAGAGGTTGGCCATCCGGGAGGGCTCCAGGGCGTGTCCGGCCCGTCTCACTCAGTCCTGATCGGCCAGACCCCAGCAGCAAGCTCACCTACCGGTTGGAGCGTCTGCCCCCTGGTGGTCAGTGCACGTCATAGCAAGTGGTTGAGCGGCCTTAGCATATCATTAGCATATTATGCTTTGATTGGTTGAATGGCCGACCAGATGACTGGACACTTAGCATATTAGGCTTTTATTATATAGGATACTAAGGAAAAGATAAACATGTTTAATTAAAAGAAAGACGGTAGACATTTCGCTTTTTTAAAATTTGCATTGAATCCCGGCCTGTGTGGCTCACTGGTTAAGTATTAACCCGTGAACCAAGAGGTCGTTGGTTCCATTCCTGGTCAGGGCACAGGCCCAGACTGTGGGCTCCATCCCCAGTAGGGGGCGTACAGGAGGCAGCCAATCAATGATTCTCTCTCATCATTGATGTCTCTATCTCTCTCTCTTCTCCCGTCCTCTCTAAAAATCAATAAAAGCGGATTAAAAAATAATTTTTTTTGCCCTGGCGTGAAATGACATTTCAGAAGTGGAATAAACCTCCCAGATCAGCTAGCTTAGCAGTTCTCAAATCTTTCAGTAATTGACTAGCCCTTTAGTAAGGAGTTTTGTGAATTTGAATTGTATCTATTGCTGATTACCACATTGGAAATTAAAACCAAGAAACATTTAGCCCTGGTCGGTTTGGCTCAGTGAATAGAGCGTCCACAGGCGGACTGAAGGGTCCTGGGTTCGATTCCAGGCAAGGGCACGTACCTCGGTTGCGGGCTCAACACCCAGTCCTGGTTAGGATGTTGCATGGGAGGCAACTAATCGATGTGTCTCTCTCACATCAAGGTTTCTCTCTCTCTCTGTCTCTCCTCTCCCTTCCACTCTCTATAAAAATCAATGGGACTCGCTGGCTGGTGTGGCTCAGTGGATAGAGCATCGGCCTGCGGACTGAAGGGTCCCGGGTTCGATTCCGGTCAAGGGCGTGTACCTCGGTTGCGGGCACATCCCCAGTGGGGGGTGTGCAGGAGGCAGCTGATCGATGCTTCTCTCTCATTGATGTTTCTAACTCTCTATCCCTCTCCCTTCCTCTGTAAAAAAATCAATAAAATATATTTTTAAAAAATCAATGGAAAAATATCCTCGGGTGAGGATTAGCAACAACAGCAACAAAAGAAAGAAAAAAAAACAAGAAGCATTTAAAACATCTGTTGATTAATGCATTTAGAAATAACAGTAACCAGCCCATAACATGTTCGCATAAATAACATCATTTTTAAAAAACGTATGTTTTCCAAAAATTTACTAGTAACAGTGGCATCATTTCACATCTTGCAAATTCCTGTCTAGATTAATAAAATGCATCTGGATCCTCCCATGCGCTTCTGCATCCAATCTGTTGGGATATGCTGTTGGAATTGAAGCTCCTGGAGAAAACTTGGCCTCGTGCAGAGATGTTAGTTAGAAAAAGAAGGAAGAGGCTGGTGGGCGTGGCTCAGGGGTTGAGCATCGGCCTAGGAGCCAGGAGGTCAGGGTTCGATTCCCGGTCAGGGCACAGGCCCGGGTCGCGGGCTCGATCCCCAGTGGGGGGCGTGCAGGAGGCAGCCGGTCCATGATTCTCCCTCATCATGGATGTTTCTATCTCCCTCTCCCGTCCTCTCTGAAATCTATCAATAAATACACACACACACACATATGTATTTTGTTAATCGTCACCCGAGGATATTTTTCCATTGATTGTTAGGGAGAGAGGAGGAGAGAGGGAGAGACAGAGAGAAACATCGGGGTGAGAGAGACACATCGATGGGTTGCGTCCTGCACACGCCCCCACCAGGGCCCGGGCTGGGGAGGAGCCTGCATCTGAGGTCCGTGCCCTTGACCCGAACCGAACCCGGGACCCTTCTGTCCGTGGGCCGACGCGCTACCCACTGAGCAACCCAGCCGGGTTGGTCTGTCTTTTCAAAAAATGTAGCATTTGCAGCATCGAGTCCATCCTGAAAATCTTCGTCTCCTGGCGAGTGGGATAGGAGATGGGATGGGGAAGCTCAGAGAGAAAGGGAGGGGGAGAGAGAGAGGAACATTGATGCAGTGCTGTCTGCCATCTCCACGCGTTTCAGGCGGGAGGAAGGTCTTGTCCGCCCTCTCTGGCCTGTGCCACGCTCTGCCCGTTGGCAGGAGGCTCGCCGGGGTCGTCTCTGGGGAGGGATCCCTGCCCGCCGGTGTCTGCGGTGATGCCGTCTCTTCTCTCTGTGTGACCGGCTGTGGTCCCAGGGCCCTGCGACGGGTCACATGACTCCCGCCCCCTTCTCTCTGTCCCCCAGGATCGTCCTGTCCGGAGCGGGGGAGCTGCAGATACGGAACCCCACGAGGGGCGAGCAGGGGCTGTACGGGTGCTCCGTGGCCAACCGGCTCGGCTCCGACGCGGCGAGCTCGCCCGTGCTGTTTGCAGGTAATGCCCCGCGGTGGCGCCTGGGTCGCCTGGGGCTGGGTTTTGTTTATTTGTTGTTTTAATATAGTTTTATGGATGTCAGAGAGTCAGGGAGAGGGAGAGAGAGAAACATCGATGATGAGAATCATGGACCGGCCGCCTCCTGCACGCCCCCTACCAGGGATCAAGCCTGCAACCCGGGCCTGTGCTCTCGACTGGAATCGAACCCGGGCCCCTTTGGTCCACAGGCCGACGCTCTATCCACTGAGCCGTGAGCCGGGGCCTGGTGCTGGTCCTACTCGCCCACAGACATCATCCACGCCAGGCCTTCTCTCCTGAATTCCTTCCTTCGTCAAATGTACCGAGAGGGACTTGGTTTTACCACCCCGGTGCTCCCATGGCCCAGCGATGGCCGTGGTCGTGCAGCCTTGTCGATATCTCTTTGACTGTGTCCACCCATCTGTCCATCCGTCCGTCCGTCTGTCTGTCCTCTGAGCACCCCCCCCCGCCCCACCAGCTGTGCGTTTCCCTGCCACGAGGGTACCGAGCCAGCAGGGACCCGTCCCCGGCTCTCAGAGAGCACGGCACAGTGGGCCCAATGCGCACGGTTTACCCAAGAGCCAGAGCCCGAACCCAGCCCGGCCGGCGTGGCTCCGTGGTTAGCGTCGACCTAGGAACCAGGAGGTCAGGGTTCGATTCCTGGTCAGGGCACAGGCCCGGGTGGCGGGCTCCATCCCCAGTGGGGGGCGTGCAGGAGGTGGCCGGTCCATGATTCTCTCTCATCATGGATGTTTCTCTCCCTCTCCCTTCCTCTCTGAAATCAATAAAATATATTTTTTAAAAAAGCCTGAACTAACATGGTTTCCTGTTGCCTTTGAATGAAGAGGCGCCCGTCATCTTGGTCAGGGGAAGGAACGTCACCGGACGGGAGCCTGGCCCGCTCTCCGTCGTGGTCGGAGGCACCGTGAGGGCGGCCCTGGGGGCAAACGTGACCATCCAGTGCCCCGTACGAGGTAAGTGTGGCCGCTCGCCATGGGAGGGCACGTGGCCTGTGGCCAGGAGACACCCTGACCGTCTTTAAACACCTGATTGTCCAGCCCTGGCTGGTGTGGCTCAATGGATAGAGCGACAGCCTGCGGACTGAAGGGTCCCGGGTTCGATTCCAGCCAAGGGTACATGCCCAGGTTGCGGGCTCGATCCTCAGTGTGGGGCGTGCAGGAGGCAGCCGATCCATGATCCTCTCTCATCATGGATGTTTCTCTCTCTCTCTCTCTCTCTCTCTCTCCCTCTCCCTTTTTCTCTGAAATCAATCAAAAAATATATTTTTTAAAAATCCCTCTGGCCTCCCAACAAATATGTGAGTTTTCTGGCAAAACACACCCACCATTACCGAGCGGGCGGCACCCGCTGGCCACAGGGAGGAGGGAGGCGGAGGGAGCTTTGCCGTGGCCACACCGCAGACGCCTGGAGACCCCGCAGCCCTGCACCTGCGGGGGACGCTCCAGGAGAGCTCTGACTTCCATGGAGAGAAACCTCAACGTTTAACATTAATTCTGAGCTAGAGGCCCGGTGCATGAAATTCGTGCACAGGTGGGGTCCCTAGGCCTGGCCGGCAATCAGGGCCAATCAGGTTCCCTGTCTCCCTGCCTCCCCACCTCCCTGCCTCCTCCTTCCCTCGCTCCCTCAGCGGCCCCCCGCTGCTGGTCACCCACCATGTTCCGAGCCGCCGAAGGGCTGTGGTGGGGTCCTGGCTGCCCTAGGTCAGAGACGGGGTGAGTGGAAACTGTTTGTTAGTGGAGCCGTCCCCACTCTGCCTGCCTCTGTCCTCTCCCTGCCTCTGCAGCCCCTCCGCCGTGGGCTGCAGCCCCGCCTCGCTCCCCCCCCCCCCCGCCCCAGTACCCCCGACACATTCAGCTTATCAGAAACTCGAGGCCCGATGCACAAAAATTTATGCAAGAGTAGGCCTTCCTTCCCCCGGCCGCCGGCACTGGCTTCCCTCTGGCACCTGGAACCTGGACTGCTTCCCTCCGGCTGCCACCCCCAGGCACCCGGGACCCAGGCTTTGCTCCGTCCCGTCTTCGTCCGGAATGCCGCCCAGATGGACTTTCGGTCTAATTAGCATATTACCCTTTTATTATTATAGACTAGAGGCCTGGTGCACGAAATTCACGTACTTGGGGCGGGGTGGGGAGTCCCTCAGTCCGTTCTGCACCCTCTCGCAGTCCAGGAGCCCTCGGGGGATGTGCGACTGCCACAGAGGCGGGAGAGGCTCCTGCCACCGCCGCTGTGATCACCAGCGTGAGCCCGGCTTCTGGCTGAGCGTCACTCCCCCTGTGGGAGCGCACTGACCACCAGGGGGCAGCTCCTGCATTGAGTGTCGGCCCCCTGGTGCTCAGTGCGCGTCATAGTGACTGGTCGACTGTCTGCCCCCCGGTGGTCAGTGCTCGTCACAGCAAGCAGTTGAGCGCCCTTAGCATATCATTAGCATATTACATTTTGATTGGTTGAACGGACAACTGGACGACCAGGCACTTAGCATATTAGGCTTTTATCATATAGGATGGCTCCATTTGGCTTTTTTTTTTTACGGTTAATCCTCACCTGAGGCTATTTTCCCGTTGATTTTTAGAGAGAGTGGAAGGGAGAGGGAGAGACAGAGAGACACATCGATGTGAGAGAGACACATCCATTGGCTGCCTCCTGCATGTCCCTGACCAGGGCCTGGGAAACTGGAACCAAGGTACGTGTCCTCGGCTGGAATCGAACCCGGGACCCTTCAGTCCGAGGGCCGACGCTGTATCCACTGAGCCAAACCAGCCAGGCCTCCCCCCCCCCTTTTTTTTTCCAGTGATTTCAGAGAGGAAGGGAGAGGGAGAGGGAGAGAGAGAGAAACATCAGTGATGAGAGAGAATCATGGACCGGCTGCCTCCTGCCCCCCCCCCCCCCCACTGGGGATGGAGCCCACAACCCGGGAATCGAACCCTGACCTCCTGGTTCATAGGTTGACGCTCACCTGGTTCAACCCCTGAGCCACGCCGGCTCCGTGAGTGGAAGCAGGGACTCTGCATGATGTAGGTGAGGGCGTCGTCACTTTCAGACGCTGGAACCCCGCTTTAGGACGTGGTGTGTTCGCGTTGCGAGTGCAGATGAACCCCCTGCGTCGGTGGCATGCGCACCCCTGTCTGTGTCCTAGGTGCCCTTCGGACATTGCTCACGGCGAGTTATAATGAGCTCGCCGATGCGTCCCTCTTAGGCCGGCGGTTCTCAGCCTGCGGGTCGCGACCCCTTTGGGGGCCGAACGACCCTGTCACAGGGGTCGCCTAAGACTATCGGAAAACACATCTATAATTTCATATTGTTTCTGTGATGAATCGCTATGCTTTCATGATGTTCCATTTGTAACCATGAAATTGGGGGTCCCCACAGCATGAGGAACTGCATGAAAGGGTCGCGGCGTGAGGAAGGTTGAGAACCGCTGCCTTAGACGGACTCACAGTCCTTCCCTCCGGTCAGCTGTGCCTAATTTAACCGTGTGGTAGGGAGAGGAGAGATGGCCTTCAGTCCCTGTGCGTTGAGAGTATTCGGACGTGCAGCTCTATTTCTAAAGCTTAAAAGGTCTAAGTCGCGAGAGTTACTCGTCTTGCTCTTAAAAAAACAGAGTGTCTGCCTTAGCCTGTGTGGCTCAGTGGATAGCGCAGACTGAAGGGTCCCGGGTTCGATTCCAGTCAAGGGCACCGACCTCGGTTGTAGGCTTGATCCCGGCCCTGGTTGGAGTGCATGGAGGAGGCAACCCATCGATGTATCTCTCTCACATCCATGTTTCTCTCTCTCTCTCTCTCTCTCTATCTCTCTCTCTCTCTCTCTATCTCTCTCCTTCCCTTCCCTTCCACTCTCTCTAGAAAAATATCCTCGGGTGAGGGTTAGAAAACAAATAGTTGCCCTGGCCAGTTTGGCTCAGTGGGTAGAGCGTCGGCCTGCGGACCGAGGGGCCCCGGGTTCGATTCCGGCCAAGGGCACGCGCCTGGGTTGTGGGCTCGATCCCCAGTCGGGGGTGTGCAGGAGGCAGCCGATCAGTGATTCTCTCTCATCATGGATGTTTCCATCTCCCTCTCCCTCTTCTTCCTCTCTGACATCAATAAAGAAATATGTATATTTAAAAAAAAGAAAACCAATAGTTTCTGCCCGGGCCAGTGTATCCCAGTGGGTAGAGCAGAAGCCCTTGGCCTGAAGGGTCCCGGGTTCGATGCCGGTCAAGGGCACGGACCTCAGTTGCAGGCTTGATCCCCGCCCTGGTGGGGGTATGAGCGGGGAGGCACCCCAGTCGATGGGTCTCTCTCACACCCATGTTTCTCTCTCTGTGTCTCTCCCCCTCCCTTCCCGAAGCTCAAACAATCAATGGAAAAATACCCTCAGGTGACGATTAACCAAAAAACAAAAAATTTCTTCTTCTTCTAAATATGGATGTTTTAACCTCACCCTCTCTGCCCGCTGCTGGCCAGAAAGGGAAGTCCTCCCTCTGAGAATCGATGGGTATCCGCATTGCATCCCTCCCCCCACCCCTGCCTGCCAGCGCCTAGTACAGCATCATTTATCCAATATCTCCGTCCCGCACGCATCCCTCTGGCTTGTGTCTTGGCTCTTAAGCTCCTTGGAGATGCGGCCGACCTCGGCCTTTGCTTTAAAACGTTCTGGTGTCTGGACTATTAGCCGTCTTCACGGGCCTTCGTCACCCCCCTTCTGCGAGGGGGGAGGGCATTGTTGTGGCGCAGCGAGATTCTGTGGTCCATTCCTCCTCGTCGCCTCGTCCCTGGCCCATGCTGCTCCCCCGCGGGTGGACGTGGGTTTTCATCATATAGTGGCTGTGAGGGGCGGTGATTCAAGGTCTTGGTCAGAAATCCCTTCACCGCCGCCCCCTTCCCCCCAAAAAGGACCCTCTCTCCAGAAAAGTACATTTGCCCATGAAATCTTTTTTATTTAATCTATTTTTATTGATTCCGGAGAGGAAGGGAGAGGGAGAGAGAGAAACATCAATGATGAGAGAGAATCATGGACCAGCCGCCTCCTGCACGCCCCCCGCTGGGGATCAAGCCCCCAACCCGGGCCTGTGCCCTGAGCGGGAATCGAACCCTGACCTCCTGGTTCACAGGTCGACGCTCACCCCCTGAGCCGCGCCGGCTGCCGTGGGCCTGTTCTTAAAGGCATCTGCCTCCGCCCTGTTTGCCTCCATCCCACAGGCATCCCCCGGCCCACGGTGAGCTGGGTGAAGAGAGGCGGGCCGCTGGGGGACAACACCTCCGTGCTCCCCAATGGGTCCCTGCTGCTACAGAACGTCTCCCGGCAAAACAAAGGCACCTACGTCTGCAGGGCCTCCAGCGCGCTGGGGAAGGCGGCGGCCACGTCCGTCCTGCACCTGCTGGGTAAGTGTCCCGTCGGGCTGGGCTTGGCGGGCCTCCCCGCCGACAGGGCACCCCGTTTGTGGGTTATGGCGCTGAGACGTAGACGAGATGGGCGTGCGAGGCTTTGCACTATGAACTAAGGGCTGCTTGTCTCTCTCTATTGATGTCAGAGAGGAAGGGAGAGGGAGAGAGAGAGAAACATCCACGATGAGAGAGGATCACGGATCGGCTGCCTCCTGCACGCCCCACACTGGGGATCGAGCCCACAACCCAGGCTTTTGCCCTGACCGGGAATCGAACCCAGGACCCCCTGGTTCATAGGTCGACATCCAACCACTGAGCCGCCACGGCCGGGACTGACCCACTTTGCAGACATTGTCCCTGGAGAGGCCTCCCGCCTGTCCCTGGCTCCCGCCCCTCCTCCCCCTGGCGGGGCGGGTCCTGGCGGGTCCCTCTGGCCTGCAGGGGCCCCTCCCCTGGGCTGTGGTCCAAGGGCCCGTCCTGGCCGCCGTTCCCACAGTTATTGCCATCAGTTCATGAGGGAAATGGGGTTTAAAGGACCCCACTTGCAGGGAGCCAATGGGGGAAAGGGAACATATAGTGTCATACCTCCAACAACCAAGAAGTACTTACAGTAAATAAAGTAAATACAGCGAAGAATAAATGCATTAATTAAACAAAAATGAAAAATGAAGGACCCCTTTGCGTTCCATGATGGCTGACTCTGTGCACGAGACACAGACAGGCTACACGGCAGAACAGCTGGGAGGGGGGAGGGTCCAGGCCGCTCAGTGGGACAGCTGGTGGGGGGGTGCAGGCCGCTCAGTGGGACAGCTGGGGGGGGGTTGTCCAGCCGCTCAGTGGGACAGCTGGGGGGGGGGTGCAGGCCGCTCAGTGGGACAGCTGGGGGGGAGGGGTGCAGGCCGCTCAGTGGGACAGCTGGGGGGGAGGGGTGCAGGCCGCTCAGTGGGACAGCTGGGGGGGAGGGGTGCAGGCCGCTCAGTGGGACAGCTGGGGGGGGTGCAGGCCGCTCAGTGGGACAGCTGGGGGGGGGTGCAGGCCGCTCAGTGGGACAGCTGGGGGGGGGTGCAGGCCGCTCAGTGGGACAGCTGGGGGGGGTGCAGGCCGCTCAGTGGGACAGCTGGGGGGGGGTCCAGGCCGCTCAGTGGGACAGCTGGGGGGGGGTGCAGGCCGCTCAGTGGGACAGCTGGGGGGGAGGGGTGCAGGCCGCTCAGTGGGACAGCTGGGGGGGGTGCAGGCCGCTCAGTGGGACAGCTGGGGGGGGGTGCAGGCCGCTCAGTGGGACAGCTGGGGGGGGGTCCAGGCCGCTCAGTGGGACAGCTGGGGGGGGGTGCAGGCCGCTCAGTGGGACAGCTGGGGGGGAGGGGTGCAGGCCGCTCAGTGGGACAGCTGGGGGGGGGTGCAGGCCGCTCAGTGGGACAGCTGGGGGGGAGGGGTGCAGGCCGCTCAGTGGGACAGCTGGGGGGGAGGGGTGCAGGCCGCTCAGTGGGACAGCTGGGAGGGGGGTTGTCCAGCCGCTCAGTGGGACAGCTGGGAGGGGGTGCAGGCCGCTCAGTGGGACAGCTGGGAGGGGGGGGGTCCAGGCCGCTCAGTGGGACAGCTGGGGGGGGGGTCCAGCCCGCTCAGTGGGACAGCTGGTGGGGGGGGTCCAGCCGCTCAGTGGGACAGCTGGGTGGGGGGGGTGCAGGCCGTTCAGTAGGACAGCTGGGGGGGGGGGGTCCAGGCCGCTCAGTGGGACAGCTGGGGGGGGGGGTTGTCCAGCCGCTCAGTGGGACAGCTGGGAGGGGGGGGGTCCAGCCGCTCAGTGGGACAGCTGGGGGGGGGGTCCAGGCCGCTCAGTGGGACAGCTGGGGGGGGGGTCCAGCCCGCTCAGTGGGACAGCTGGTGAGGGGGGGGTCCAGCCCGCTCAGTGGGACAGCTCTGGGAACCCTGATGGCCGTGCAGGCAGCATCACTCTCACCTTCCCCCCGCAGAGCCCTCCTGGAGGCCGGGTCCCTGGACGCCGTGTCCCGCCACCTGCGGCCGCCTGGGAGCCCGCGTCCGGAGCCTCCGGTGCGTGGCGGCGGGCGGGCAGGAGGTGAGCGAGGCCCTGTGCGGGCACCTCCCCAGGCCGCCGGTCCGCTCGCAGCGCTGCCCGCGCCGGGACTGCCCCCCCAGGTACGTGCGGCCTCAGTTCTGACCTCATTGGGACCGGGTTCCTGCTGGTTTCAAAGGCACCGGAACCTGGACTAAGACTTCTTTAGCGGGGCCGGCCGGTGTGGCTCAGCGGTTAGCGTTGCCTGGGAACCCAGAGGTTACGGGTTCGATTCCGGTCAAGGCCACGCACCTCGGTGGCAGGCTCCATCCCTGGCCCTGCTCAGGGCGTGTGCAAGAGGCAGCCGATCGATGTGTCTCTCACATCGATGTCTCTCTCTCTCTCTCCCTGTCTCCCCCCCTCCCTTCCGCTCTCTCTACAAATCAATGGAAAAATATCCCTGGGTGAGGATTCAAATGCATATTTTTTTCTCCCCTTCAGTGAGTCGAAATCCACATGGACACGTCCACCCAATATGCCCCTCGCTCTGTCCTCGGGGGCCACACCGGCGACGGGTCTTGTATAAAAACTCGCAGGAGCCCTGGCCGGTGTGGCTCAGTGGATAGAGCGTCGGCCTGCGGACTGAAGGGTCCCGGGTTCGATTCCGGTCAAGGGCACAGGCCCAGGTTTTGAGCTCGGTCCCCAATGGGGGGCGTGCAGGAGGCGGCCGATCCATGATTCCCGCTCATCCTTGATGTTTATCTCTCCCTCTCCCTTCCTCTCTGAAATCAATAAAAATATAAAAAAATAAAAATTTAAATAAAGACTCGCAGGAGGCGTGACCCCACCCCGTGTCGGTTTGGGAGTCTCTACAAGGGACTCTGTGGCCCCCTGAGCAGAGGGAAGTGTGGGCATAAGGCAGGCGGCCCCTGAGCTGCTGGCCCTCCCCCCGACCCCCCCCCCCTGCATAGGGAGCGCCTACCCCCCCTCCACCCGACGGGCCGGGCCCTCCTGAGCTCTGGAGTTTCTGTCCGCAGGTGGGTCGCCAGCCCCTGGTCCGAGTGCTCCGCGTCCTGCGGGAAGGGGTCCCGCGTTCGGCAAGTGACGTGCAAACGCACCCAGGCCGGCGGCACCGCACGGGGGATGCCCCTGGGAGCCTGCGACCCCCACGGCCGGCCTCCGGGGAGAAGCCCGTGTTCCGGACACCCGTGCGCCGAGGAGCCGGCGGGCCAGGTAAGGCGCCCACGCCCCCGTTCCGACGGAGCTCCCATCGCCTGCTTCTAGTCGATTTTTAAAAATACATATTTTTTTTATTGATGTCAGAGAGGAAGGGAGAGGGAGAGAGAGAAACATCCATGATGAGAGAGAATCATGGATCGGCTGCCCCTGCACGCCCCCGACTAGGGATCAAGCCCACAACCCGGGCCTGTGCCCTCGACCGGGAATCGAACCCTGACCTCCTGGTTCATAGGTCGATACTCAGCCACTGAGCCACACCGGCCGGGCAATATTATAATAGAAATCTTTGCCAAAAAATGTTTAAAATAATGGGTAGGGCCCTGAAGTGGCCTGCTAGGGTTGCCATAGCAACAGACGACAGACTGGGCACCTCCGACTGCAGACCCTGGTTTGCACACAGTCCCGGAAGCCAGAGGTCCAAGGTCAAAGGTCATTGGGGTGGTTCGGGCGCGACCCCCTTACCAGCCTGGGGGCAGCCCCTCAAGCTCACTGCCCTGTGCTTTGTTCCAGTGCCCCGGACGCTGCCTGGGTCGCGCCGTGAGGATACAGCCGCGTCCCGTCCTCTGCCCACACAACAGCTCCGACCCCCACTGTGATGACAGGAGGTACTGGCCCCGCCCCCTGCAGGGACTGACACCTGTCTGTCTCCTCTCCTCACTGAGCACTCCCAGTAAAACCATGCTCTCTCCCAGTGACATCCTATGTAATAAAACCCTAATATGCAAAGCGACCACACAGCGGGACGACCGGTCGCTATGACACGCACTGACCACCGGGGGCAGACGCTCAATGCAGGAGCTGCCCTCTGGTGGTCAGTGCGCTCCCACAGGGGGAGCACCGCTCAGTCAGAAGCCGGGCTCACGGCTGGCGAGTGCAGTGCCGGTGGCAGGACCCTTGCCCGCCTCCGCTGCAGGTGGGCAGTAAGGAGCGAGGGGTCCCAGACTGTAAGAGCCCTGGACAGTGAGAGGGATGTCTGACTGCCAGCTTAGGCCCGATCCCCAGGGGGTCGGGCCTAAGCTGGCAGGTGGACATCCCCCAAGGGGTTGCAGGCCGGGCTGAGGGACCCCTCGGCCAGTGCACAAATTCATGCACCAGGCCTCTAGTCCGTATTAATACACATTATGCTGAAACAGGGATAGATGCATACTTTTGATAATCACACATTATTTGTGTGTTTTTTGTGGTTTTTAGATATATTTGTATTGATTTCAGAGAGGAAGGGAAAGGGAGAGAGAGAAACATCCATGATGAGAGAGAATCACGGATCAGCTGCCTCCTGCATGCCCCACGCTGGGGATTGAGCCCGCAACCCGGGCCTGTGCCCTGACCGGGAATCGAACCCGGGGCCCTTCAGTCCACGGGCCGACGCGCTATCCCCTGAGCCACACCAGGCAGGGCCGCATCGAAGTCTTCTTGCTGGAGCAAACGAGACGACCTTGACCTTCGGCTCCGGGGCCAGCCCGAGCCTTCAGCGAGGTGTGGCAGCGTCCAGCCCGCCCACCCCCTGTTCCCCACACCCAGCTGCAGCCAGAACCCGTCTCCCCGAACGGCCGATGCTGGGAACCGCCGCCCCGTTCTCAGCAGACAGCCCCGGTTCCTGTTCTGCGGGAGGATGGAGACCACACTCAGACGGATGTGTGCCTGGCAGATGCTTTTCGTTGCGTTCTGCAAGGCGGATTGACAACCCAAAGCCGCGTGTGTGTTGTGGGGGGAGGGAGGGGGTGCTTTCCCGCTCACACACCAGACGTGTTTCCTGGGAGCTGGCCTCTCCGACGCATACACCAGGTGTAAGCGTGTCCCCCATCTGAAAGCATAAGATTCCGTTTCTTCTGTTTCACTGGGCCGCGTAGCTCCTCCTTCCGTTTGACTGATTGGAATTGTTTGGCCATGAAGCACAGACGTTTCAGCGACATCTGGAACACATCTTTCCACAAAACGGCCCATTTTGTTGCAGGACAGGTTTCAGATAAGGAAATGGGTGGCCCGCCCTATTCGTTTGGATACTAAATTACCATCAAAATGTCCACACCAGCCCGAGCCGGTGTGGCTCAGTGGATAGCGCGTCGGCCTGCAGACTGAAGGGTCCCGGGTTCGATTCCAGGTCAAGGGCACAGGCCCGGGTTGCGGGCTCGATCCCCAGTGGGGGGCGTGCAGGAGGCATCTGACCCATGATTCTCTGTCACCATGGATGTTTCTCTCCCTCTCCTTCTCCCTTCCTCTCTGACATCAATAAAAATATATTTTAAAAAAGAAAAGGAATTCGCCCTGACTGGTGTGGCTCAGTGGATAGAGCGTCGGCCTGCGGACTGAAAGGTCCCAGGTTCAATTCCGGTCAAGGGCATGGACCTGGGTTGCGGGCACATCCCCAGTGGGGGTGTGCAGGAGGCAGCTGATCCATGTTTCTCTCTCATGGATGTTTCTGGCTCTCTATCTCTCTCCCTTCCTCTCTGTAAAAATCAATAAAATATATTTTTAAAAAAAAGAAAGAAAAGGAATTGTAGTGCATGAAAGGCTGGCTCCCAGCAAGAAGCGACACCCGCTTTTCCCTCTGCCGTGTTTTTGTTGTTCCCACTTCAGATCCGCCACCGGGAGGAGCTGCTCGGCGGGGGCCTGTGCCGCGTGCTGGCGCCCGGGCCCCTGGCGGCCCTGCTCCGCGGCCTGCGGCCGGGGCGTCCAGGCCCGCAGGCTGGACTGTGTGCACGCGAGCAGCTGCGCGCCGCTGGCCCAGAGGCACTGCCCGCAGAGCCGAAAGCCGGCGTCCTGGCGGCCCTGTGCTGGGCCCGCCTGCGGCCCTGTGCACCCCTCCCAGGTATCAGGACCTGCCCCCCAAGCCCCGTCAAACCAGACCCTCCTGGGGCCGACCTTGCCCATGTCCTGGCTGAGGGCTCGGTGGGAAGGGGTGTGGGATCTGGGTTCATCAGGAGACGAGCTGCTTGGAGGGGTGCAACTCGTTGCGCTTTATTTTTGTGTGTTTTCTTAAATTTGTTTTGGGTTAATCCTCACGCGAGGATATTTTCCCATTGATTTTTTTTTTTTAATATATTTTATTGATTGTTTACAGAGAGGAAGGGAGAGGGATAGAGAGTTAGAAACATCGATGAGAGAGAAACATCGATCAGCTGCCTCCTGCACATCTCCCTACTGGGGATGTGCCCGCAACCCAGGTACATGCCCTTGACCGGAGTCGAACCCGGGACCCTTCAGTCCACAGGCCGACGCTCTATCCACTGAGCCACACCGGTTTCGGCTTCCCATTGATTTTTAGGGAGTGTGGAGGAGAGAGGGAGAGACAGAGAGGAACATCGATGTGAGAGAGACACATCGATGGGTCGCCTCCTGCACGCGCCCCGACCAGGGCCCGGGCCGGGGAGGAGCCGGCCACCGAGGTCCGTGCCCTTGACCGGAATCGAACCCGGGACCCTTTGGTCCACAAGCCGACGCTCTATCCACTGAGCCACACCGGCTAGGACTCAGTGTTCTTTTTTTAAAATTTTTTATTCGTATTGAATTCTGAAAGGAAGGGAGATGGGGGGAGGAGAGAGAGAGAGAGAGAGAGAGAGAGAGAGAGAGAGAGAGAGAGAGAAACATCAATGAGGAGAGAGGACTTAGCTGGTTTGGCTCAGTGGATAGAGCGTCGGCTTACAGACTGATGGGTCCCGGGTTCGATTCCGGTCAAGGGCATGTACCTTGGTTGTGGGCACATCTCCAGTGGGGGGTGTGCAGGAGGCAGCTGATTGATGTTTCTAACTCTCTATCTCTCTCCCTTCCTCTCTGTAAAAAATCAATAAAATATATTTTAAAAATAAAAAATAGGCATCCTTTTATTTTTGTTTAATATATTTCTTTATTGATCTCAGAGAGGAAGGGAGAAGGAGAGAGAGAGAGAAACATCCATGATGAGAGAGAATCACGGACCGGCTGCCTCCTGCACGCCCCCCACTGGGGTGGAGCCCGCTACCCGGGCCTGTGCCCTGACGGGGAATCGAACCCTGGCCTCCTGGTTCCTAGGTCGGCGCTCAGCCCCTGAGCCACTCCGGCCAGGCAAATCCAATGCTTTTTAACCCGGTCTCCCGTGAGTGGCGTGCGAATTGCATGTGGTTTTTCTTGTTTGTTTTGTTCGCAGGAACCTGCACAGACACCCCTGATGCCTGCACGTGTGTGACACCCCGAGTCTGTGCTCCCTGGGCCTCGGCAGAGGGAGGCGCTGCCCGCCGCGCCCTGCGATAGCCCACGGCAGGCGTGGGATGCTGCTGAGGCGATGGGACGGGGACGTCCAAGCCGATACCTCGCCTGAGTCGCTGGTTCCAAAACGCGCCTTTCTCTAAAAAGCCACAGACCTCTAAATCCCGCCAGCCAATGCAGCCGGTGCAGTCACCCCTGCTACCATTTTTATAAATCTATTTGTATTGATTTCAGAGGGGGAGGGAGAGGGAGAGAAACATCCATGATGAGAGAGAATCATGGATCGGCCGCCTCCTGCACGCCCCCCACTGGGGCTCAAGCCCGCAACCCGGGCCTGTGCCCTGACCGGGAATCGAACCCTGACCTCCTGGTTCACAGGTCGATGCTCAACCACCGAGCCATGCCAGCTGGGCCAAAATATGTATTTCTTAAAAAAACAAAAAAACAAAAAACCCACAAAGCTCTAGATTCTGCCATGAAACCCAGGCCCTTGCTCAGTCACCGCTGCTAACGTTTTGTCCTGTCATTTTTCACGGCCGTTGTCCTTCCAGCTCAGGTGGGTTCGATAGATAGCCCAGCACTAACCCAAACACCCCCGCAGCCGTGCCATGCCCGGGGGACCGTGTCCTTCCAGCCCTGCAATCGCCGAGGCCACCCACGGGACGTCCCCCGCGCCTGTTCCCCGGGATGTGCCCCGACCGGGAATCGAACCCGGGACCGACCTCTGGGTCCACGGGGCGAGGCTGGTGTAGCGTCCGGCATCCCGAAGCCTCGGGGAGACCCGGGGACGGAGGGCTTTCCCTTCTGTCGAGGGTCAGGCCGTCGGCAGGCGCAGAAGGCATTTGCCGGCTATGAACTCTGGTCAGTAATTGTGGCCATGTTGGCGCTGACGTCTTTCTTGAGGATCTTGATGTGGCCTCTGCGAAAAAGACACAATCGCGCCGGCCAGGCCTGGGGCGCGAGCTGGTCCAAGGACCGTCACGGGGTGAGGGTGGGGGCCCGCGTCTCAGGCACCAGAACCCGTGGACAGCCACAAAAATGCCGCTGCCATTTTCACAAGAGGACGGAGATCTGTCTGTGCCCGCACGCGGCATCTTGGGAGTCAAAGGAGAAGGGAAGTCAACCGTTTCTACCGACTCTGAAGCCCAGTCAATGCACTGAGGACTGGGAATGCGATTTTTTTTGTGTTTTCTGAGCACTAAGTTCTTGCACACAATCTGGCAAAGCAAAGCTTTAGGAGACGGAATGTATGCAGAACGTGCTACTCCCGACTGTTTTTACTGGGGGGGGAATGATAAGAAAGTCATCTAATTAGGATCGTTGGGTGGGGGGGAATCGTTGATAGTCAATGATTGTTTTTCGTCGGAACTGACGTTTCAATGCATCCCTCGGGAATGAGGGTTCAGCTGGAGGTGACAGTTTGGGGGGGGGGTTCGCGTGAGGGGGCGCTGGACACGCTGAGGGCTGGCTTTAGCTCCAGGATTGGGTTGGGCGAGGAGGGGGGGCTGAGTTAGGGTGAAGGCTAGCGTTGGCTGTGGGACTTCGGATGACGGCCTGGTGAGGCGCGAGTTGGGTTGAGTTTAGATCAGGGGTCCTCAAGCTTTTTAAACAGGGGGCCTGTTCACTGTCCCTCAGACCGTGGAGGGCCGGACTATAGTTTAAAAAAAAAAAACTATGAACGAATTCCTATGCACACTGCACATATCTTATTTTGAAGTAAAAAAACGGGAACAAATACAGTATTTGTACTTGCATGTGGCCCGCGGGCCGTCGTTTGAGGACCCCTGGTTTAGACTGAGGCAAGGCTGGGGTTAGGGATAATGTCCGAGTGGACGTTGAATTGCTACTGAAGTGATGTGGGACCAGCACTCATTTGTAAACCCTGAAACTGATTTTTTTTAAAAAAATCCTCAATCGAGGATACATTTATTGATTTTTAGAGAGAGGAAGAGAGAGAGAGAGAAACATCGATGTGAGAGAGAAACAAATGGGTTGCCTCTCGCATGCTCCCCGACTGGGGACCGACCTCGCAACCTAGGCGTGGGCCACGACCGGGAATCGAACCGGCGACCTTTCTGTGTCCCCAACAACACTCCAGCCAACGGAGCCACCGGGTTGGGCGAAAGCTACATTTTTCAAAAATATGTATTTGTTTGTTGATTTCGCAGAAGAAGGGGGGGAGAGAGAGAGAGAGAGAAGCATCCATGATGAGAGAGAACCACCCATCGGCCGCCTCCTGCACGCCCCCCACTGGGCATGGAGCCCGCAACCCCGGGCCTGTGCCCTGACCGGGAATCGAACCCTGACCTCCTGGTTCCTGGGTCGACGCTCAACCACCGAGCCAGACGAAAGCTGATTTTTTATGGGCCTCTGTCCCTGACATTCCACCAGTTACGGCTTTAGATGACGTAAGAGACTCTGAGTCTGCATTCGTTGTCCCAGCTGCCTGTACTCACGGTTGCCTACAGCCCGCTAGCAGCACAGCCACGTGACCCATGAGCCATTGGCTCTGTCAGTGGACACGCCCTCTGGGGTCCCCGCTATTCCGTGCACCAGGTGTCACCCCCTCCCCCAGCCTCGCCACACTGATGAGCGCTGATGTCCATGGAGGGGTGGCGGCTGGGGACAGATGGGTGTGTGCAGGGGACACGCAAGCCCACAGGCCACTGGCCATCAGTCCACACTTCACTGTTGAAGGTTCTTTTCTTTTATTTTTCTTAATATATTTGTATTGATGTCAGAGAGGAAGGGAGAGGGGGAGGGAGAGAGAGAAACATCCATGTCGAGAGACAATCACTGACCGGCTGCCCCCTGCACGCCCCCCACTGGGGATGGAGCCCGCCACCCGGGCCTGTGCCCCGACCGGGACTCGAACCCCGACCTCCTGGTTCACGGGCCGACGCTCAGCCACTGAGCCACGCCGGCCGGGCGATGGTTGTAGGCTCTTAAGTTAGAAGAGAGACCGTGTGTAAAATACTCTTTGTATATACGCCCAGGACCCAGCGCGGCGGTATTCTCTGTTGTAAAGACGTGGGCGTATATTTTTCCGAGTCACAAAATGTCTCCTCGGTTCCCCTCGGTCTGTAAGTTGCTGTTTCCCATGGGCGACGATTGCATTTCTCATCATCCAACGGTCTGAGGGACAGTGAACTGGCCCCCCGTTTAAAAAGTTTGAGGACCCCTGATCCAGAGGACATCCCTGCGTGCTGCGCGTTACTACTGTGCCCACATCGGAAGAATGTCTCTCTTCGTGCCCCTTCGGCAACTCAGAAATAAACTTACTTCTAGGATTCAGCGGCATCGGATGCAGGAGGCTTATTTGCGTTATGTGTCTTGGTGTTGGCAGCCTTGGGTCCTGTCCCCGTGGCTGCCTGTGTGTGTGTGTGTGTGTGTGTTTATTGATGTCAGAGAGGAAGGGAGAGGGAGAGAGAGAGAAGCATCCATGATGAGAGAGAGTCATGGATCGGCTGCCTCCTGTACGCCCCCTACTGGGGATGGAGCCCGCAACCCAGGCCTGTGCCCTTGACCGGAATCGAACCCAAGACCCTTCCGTCCGCAGGCCGACGCTCTATCCACTGAGCCACACCGGCCAGGGCTCTTTCTTCTTTTTAAAAAGTATTTATATTTTTTATTTTTCTTAGAGAGGAAGGGAGTGAGATGGAAAGAGAGAAACATCAATTCATTGCCCCACCCATTCATGCGTTCATCAATTGATTCTTTTTTTTTTTTTAAATTAATTTCAGGGAGGAAGGGAGAGGGAGAGAGAGAGAAACATCAATGATGAGAGAGAATCATAGATCGGCTGCCTTCTGCCTCCCACATTGGGGACCGAGCCCACAACCTGGGCATGTGCCCTTGACTGGAATCGAACCCGGGACCCTTCAGTCCACAGGCTGGTGCTCTATCTACTGAGCCACACCGGCCAGGGCCATCAGTTGATTCTTGTATGTGCCTTGAGCGGGGATCGAACCTGCAAACCTGCAACCTTGGTGTATGAGGACGATGTTGTAGCCAACTGAGCTACCAGCCGAGGTCCGTTTTTGTCTTTTCTTGTTTATTTTTCTTTCACTAAGGCACACATAGGGTCTAAGGCAGCGGTTCTCAACCTGGGGGTCGCGACCCCTTTGGGGGTCGAATGACCCTTTCACAGGAGTCGCCTAAGACCATCGGAAAACACATCTATAATTACATGTTGTTTTTGTGATCAATCACTGTGCTTTCATTATGTTCAATGTGTCACCATGAAAATGCATCCTGCACATCAGGTATTTCCATGACGATTCATCACAGCAGCAACATGACAGCGACGAAGTAGCAACGAAAATAACGTTATGGTTGGGGGTCCCCACAGCATGAGGAGCTGCATTAAAGGGTCGCAGCGTTAGGAAGGTTGAGAACCGCTGGTCTAAGGCGTGGAGAGCGTTTTCAGGAGAGAGGGGGAAAGTTGGCATCTTCATTTCCAACCCAGAGCACCCGCCCCCCCCCCCCCGATGGCTAATGATGTGGGGGTGTCTTTGCATATGCTACTGGCCATCGTTGCCATCTTTTGTGGGTTGAATTGTGTCTCTTCCTGCCCCCACCCCCTCCCCCCCGCCCCCTGCCAAACTTCCTAACTCCCACAATGAGACCTGATTTGGAAATAGGATCTTGCCCAGCCAGTGTAGCTCAGTGGTTGAGCGTCAGCCTATGAACCAGGAGGTCAGGGTTCGATTCCCCGTCAAGGGCACACGCCCGGGTTGCGGGCTTGATCCCCAGTGGGGGGCGTGCAGGAGGTGGCCGATCCATGATTCTCTCTCATCATGGATGTTTCTCTCTCTCTCTCTCCCTCTCCCTTCCTCTCCTAAATCAAGAAAAATATATATTTAAAAAAATAGGCCAGGATGAGATGCTGTCGTGGTTCCCTAGGCCTTCAGATTGAGTATATTATAGTATTTTCTGTTAAAAAGGTAAGAATAGCCCTGACCGGTGTGGCTCAGTGGATAGAGCGCGGCCTGCGGACTGAAGGGTCCCAGGTTCGATTCCGGTCAAGGGCATGGACCTGGGTTGCGGGCACATCCCCAGTGGGGGGTGTGCAGGAGGCAGCTGATCGATGTTTCTCTCTCATCGATGTTTCTAACTCTCTATCCCTCTCCCTTCCTCTCTGTAAAAAAAAAAAAATCAATAAATATATTCAAAAATAATAATTAAAAAAGGTAAGAATACGGAATTATGTACAGGTTAACCTGATAAGACTTTATGAAAAGCTCCATTTCCAGAGGAAATTGGGTAAAAAACGACATCCTGAAAATTCCTCCCTTTTATTGATGCTTGATTGACGTTGCACAGACATACAGAATCTTACATTATCACCATTTTAATAAGTACGAAGGTAAGTTAAAACTAGCGACCTGCAAGTAATTAAAAACAGCTTACACACATGGACTCATTCTCAATGCCGTAGACGGTCTGAAACAAGCGTAAAGCTACAAAAGACTAAACATTAAAAAGCAAAAAGAAGAAAAGAAAGACTGAACGTTGCGATAAATCATAGTCTCCCGTAACGCAATCACTTATCAAAACCACACGCAGCACGAGTGCCACTCGCTAGGTTTCAGCGCGTCTGGCTGTGGTGTGTTCTTTCCAGGTCACGAGGGCGAGGGGGGACACAGTGAGCCCCACACGGAGCCCATTTCTTCGGGGCTGTGACTCCTGGGCGTGGCCCTCAGGGGCGTGGCTCCCTGAGGGGACCCTGCAGATCTGCGTCGTTCCTGAAACGGCGCTATCCATTGGGCTTCCCGTCTGGAAACGGTGCTGTCACTCAAACGACCCTCCTCCCTCCAGTGGAAGCTCTGCGTTCTCTGTAACAACCCGTGTGCCTGTGGCGCCTTAGAGCCGGGGTGGGGAAGGTCTGGCCCGCGGGCCGTCTAAGGCCCACAAAGTCGTCTGGTCTGGCCCTGCCAAGGCATTAGCGGTGACTTAAGGAAGTGTTTGACCCAATATCGCAGGCTGATCTTTACTTTTTTAAAGTATATATCTACTTTTTATTGATTCCAGAGAGGAAGGGAGAGAGACAGAGAGACAGAAACATCCATGATGACGGAGAACCATTGATTGGCTGCCTCCTGCACGCCTCCCTACTGGGGGGGATCCAGACCGAAATCCGGGCATGTGCCCTGGGCCGGAATCGAACCTGGGACCCTTCAGTCCACAGGCCGACGCTCTATCCACTGAGCCACACCGGCCAGGGCCTGATCTTTTTTTTGTTTCGTTTTATTTTAAAATGTTTTTATTGATTTCAGAGAGGGAGAGCGAGAGAAACGTCCACGGTGAGAGAGAAGCATGGATCGGCCGCCTCCTGCACGCCCCCTACAGGGGATCGAGCCCGCAGCCCAGACACGTGCCCTTGACCGGAATCGAACCCTGACCTCCTGGCTCACAGGTCGACGCTCAGCCCCTGAGCCAGGCCGGCCGGGCTTTCAGCTGATACCGTGTGTGGCCCGAGAATGATGTTATAAATCTCCGCCTGGCCCTCGGCCGAGGACGGCCCCCTCCCCTGCTTTAGCGGGAAGACTCGGAAGTTGTGCGCCGGTTAAGGCAGCGGTTCTCAACCTGTGGGTCGCGACCCCTTTGGCGGTCGCACGACCCTTTCACGGGGGTCGCCTGAGACCATCCTGCAGATCAGGTATTTACAGGACGATTCATCCCAGGAGCCACATGACAGTGACGAAGCAGCCACGGAAATAATGTTACAGTTGGGGGTCCCCACAGCATGAGGAGCCGTATTAAAGGGCCAGAAGGTTGAGAACCACTGGGTTAAATCAACACAAACGAAACTAGTTTATAATCCGGTGAAGGCCGGCCAGTGGCCGCTGAGCAGGTAGTTAATCTCATCCGGAAAAGCAGAAAGCGGACTAGCAGAGGGGAAGTGACTGAGCAAGGCTCCCTGACATCGGGCAGCACTTTTTTTGGTCTTTTTTTAAAATATATTTTTATTGATTTCAGAGAGGAAGGGAGAGGGAGGGAGAGAGAAACGTCCATGGTGAGAGAGAACCATGGATCGGCCGCCTCCTGCACGTCCCCCACTGGGGATGGAGCCTGCAACCCGGGCCTGTGCCCCGACCGGGAATCGAACCCGGGACCCCCCGGTCCGCAGGCCGGCGCTCTACCCACTGAGCCACACCGGCCAGGGCTGGTCAGCACTTTTTTAAAGAATTGATCTCAGAGAGGAAGGGAGAGGGAGAGGGAGAGAGAGACGTCAGAGTGAGAGGGAGTCATGGACCGGCTGCCTCCTGCACGCCCGCTACCGGGGATCAAGCCCGCACCCCGGTGTGTGCCCGTTGACCAGAACCAAACCGTGACCTCCTGGTTCATAGGTCGATGCTCAACCACTGAGCCACACCTGTTGGGCGATTTTCCAATTTTCTTGATTTAAAAACTTCACGAGGATTTGCGTTAGCTCTCATGCATTTTTTTTTTTCTGACTTTAGACAGCGCCACATCCTCGGAGTCAGCCTCCTCCTCGGCTGGGAGGCGGGCTGGGAGGCGGGCACGCTAGGAGGCCTGCCCGGAGGAGGCGGCGGGCGCGATCTTGCGGAAGAACTTGTGTCCCCGGGAGTTGGTCGTGTCGAAGATGTACCCCGGAGGGGAGGGGTAGCTGGCCGGGCAGACCTCCCGCTCCTTGGGGGCGAACTCGGCGGAGTACCAGGTCACGCCGTCGAAGGGACTGGAGCTCCGCACCGCGGCCTGGGCTGGCTTGCAGCTCGCCGTGGGCGCCAGCTGGTGGGGCACGTAGTGGGACTGGAAGGTGCTCACCCCGTCGAACGTCCCTGAGGGGCCGGGCATCTGCTGCTGCGGCCTCACGGGTTCCCGGGGGCGGCAGGCCTCCCACTCCGGGAAGTCCTCCTGGGTTGTGCTTCGCCCCTGGAAGGGAAACTTCTTTCTCCGCTGGGACGCGGGCCGGATGGGGGCCGCGCGGGGGGCCTGGCGGGGCACCTGGTAGTCCCGGCGGCTGGTGGTGAGCAGCTGCATGGCTCCTGCCGGCGGGACGTAGGCTGGCACCGGCTTGACGTGGGGGGGTGGCATCTCCCAGGGTTGGAAGCTGTCCCGGAACTCGGTGCGCCCCTCAAACGGCAGGTCGGGGGGCCCCCTGGCGCGGGGGGGCCTGCAGGCTTTTGCAGCTGAGCCCAGGAGCCCCCGGAAGGCGCAGCGGTGCGTGGTGAGACCCTGGAAGGGCTGGGAGCTGGGCTTGTAGGGGCGTTTCGGCCGCGCAGGCTTGGGTTCGAGCTCATAAGGCACGAAGTCCAGGCGGTGGCTGGTGTCGCCGTGGAAAGGGGCCGTGGAAAGGGGCGCCGCGGCCCCCGGTTTGAAGCTCTGCCGGGGCTGGGCGGCCCGGGGCACGTAGTCGTCCTGGAAGGTGGTGGGGTTCCCGAATCTCACCGTCGGGGGGTGGTACGCGTGTTCCGGTTTGTAGAGGTGGCTTTTCTCAGGGGCCCAAGCTCTGTAATCATCTTGGAAGGGAAAAGAGAGCATTTTTAGTATTTTTTTTTAAATATATATGTGATTCTGTAAAAATGAAAGATAAAGCTGTACCTTTTGATATGTGAAAAAAATAAAATAAAATTTAAAAATTAAAAAATATATATATGTGATTGATCACAGAGAGGAAGGGAGAGGGAGAGAGAGAGAGAGAGAGACAGAGAGAGAGAGAGAGAGAGAGAGAGAGCCTATACAATAAAAGAGAAACATGTAAATTGACTGTCCATCTGCTACACTCACCAGCCAATCAGGCGTGAGTATGCAAATTACTCACTTTGGCAGGTTAATTTGCATACACCGGCACCAGGCGGAGAGCAGAGCGGGAGAGCCGGTGGAGAGTGGAGTGGTGTGGGGAACTTGGCTTCCCAAGCCGCCAGACGGAGAGCAGAGAGGAGAGCTGGCGGCTTGGGGGACTCGATAAGTGGGAGGCCATGGGACGGAGACAGAGCAGGAAGGGAAAACCCAGAGCGTGGGGAGCACCAGGAATTCTGGGAATCGTCGTTCTGGCGGCAGACGGATCTCCTAGACCAGCGATGGCGAACCTATGACACCGTGTCAGAGGTGACACGCGACTTATTTTTTCGGTTGATTTTTCTCTGTTAAAAAGCATTTAAATATATAACATAAATATCAAAAATGTAAGTCTTTGTTTGACTATGGTCCCAAATATCAAAAAATGTCTCTCTGTGACACGGCACCAGAGTTAAGTTAGGGTTTTTCAAAACGCTGGCACGCCGAGCTCGAAAGGCTCGCCGTCACGGGCCTAGACACTAGAGCAAGGTGAGCCTGGAGCAAGTTCCTGTTGCGGTGGGGGATGGGGGAAAGCAAAGGGGAGACATCAGTGAAATCAGAGTGTCGAGGAAAAATTAAAGGGAAGATATCCTAAAACTTCCAGGAAATCTCCGCCAATGGAGCAAAGAAAAAAATGCCTCTATTATTCTGTGAGCAACAAACCAAGCTGGGTTGGGGTCTCAGACAATTCGCTCATATGATTGCACAGACAGACAGACAGACACTCCCGGATTGGAGAGGGTGCAGGTCGGGCTGAGGGACCCCCACACCCCCCAGTGCACGAATGTCGTGCACCAGGCCTCTAGTCAATGATAATAAAGGGCTAATATGCAAATAGTCATCCCGCCCTCCACCCTCCCAGGGGAACTGCTCAGACACTGGACACCGGGGAGAGAGGAAAGGGGACCAGCCAGGCTGTGGCCCGGGAGAGGGACAAGCCGCCCACCCCATGGTGCCTGGGGCTGTGGCCCAGGTGAAGCCGCCCACCCACGGTCCCCTGCAGCTGCGGATGGCCTGGGCGAGGTCGGCCCGGGTCCTGGGTGCCTGCAGCCGGCCAGAGGGAGGGAAGCCCGGGTCCCGGGTCCCGGGTCCCTGCAACCGGCCAGAGGAGGGAATCCTGGGTCCCGGGTGCGGGGTGAGGCAGAGGCGGTTAGGGGCGATCAGGCCATCAGGGGAGCACTTAGGGGTAATCAGGCCAGCAGGGGAGCAGTTAGGGGTGATCAGGCCAGCAGGGGAGCAGTTAGGGGTTGACAGGCCAGTAGGGGAGCAATTAGGGGCAATCAGGCAGGCAGGCAGAGGGGTTAGGGGCAATCAGACAGGCAGTTTAGTGGTTAGGAGCCTGTGGTCCCAGATTGTGAGAGGTAGTCAGACATCCCCTGAGGGGTCCCAGATTGGAGAGCGTTCAGGCTGGGCTGAGGGACCCCCCCCACACCCCTCCTCCCCGTGCACGACTTTCGTGCACCGGGCCTTGAGTCAATGATGAGAGAGAATCTTTGATAAGCTGCCCCCTGCACGCCCCACACTGTGGATCAAGCCCGCAACCCGGACACGTGCCCTGACCGGGAATCCATTTGTGGCTCATACATAGGCCGACAATCAATTGAGCCACACCGGTCGGGCCAGACCTGTTCTTTCTCTCCATCTCCACCTTGCTCCCCCGCCCACCCCCCTTGGATACGGGTAACTTTCCACTTCTAGATTCATCCGGTGTCACCGCCCGGGAGAGGAACCGCAGCGGAGCCTGACTGTTGGTGGTTTCTGAAAGCCTGAAACCGCTGTGTTCTGGGGGAAGACAGTGTAGGACACGCATGTCCACCTCCCGGCCCCCGGGCCACATGCCTCGGTGATTTGGCCACATGTTAGCCTTTGCGTTTGACATGCCCGGTGTAGCAGATACGGCTGTGTTCCCAGGGGCCGGTTGGGATCTGTGCTATGACTCACAAGATGCTAAAGTGAACCGTACAATCTGGAGTCGCATCAAAGCAAGGGCCCTGCTCGCCCGCCCTGCGTGGCTCAGTGGTTGAGCGTCAACCTATGAACCAGGAGGTCATGGTTCGAATCCCATTCAGGGCACAGGCCCGGGTTGCAGGCTTGATCCCCAGTAGGGGGTGTGCAGGAGGCAGCTGAGCAATGATTCTCTCTCATCATGGATGTTTCTATCTCTCTCTCCCTCTCCCTTACTTTTTGTAATCAATAAAATACATATATATTAAAAAAAAGAGAGAGAGAGAGGCAGGCCCTGACCGGTTTGCTCAGTGGATAGAGCGTCAGCCTGTGGACTGAAGGGTCCCGGGTTCAATTCCAGTCAAGGACATGTACCTTGGTTCATGTGTGTACTGATGGGGGTGGTCATCATAACCTGGACACATCCCCAGTGGGGGTTTTGCAGGAGGCGGCTGATCGATGTTTCTCTCTCATTGATGTTTCTAACTCTCTATCCCCCTCCCTTCCTCTCTGTAAAAAATCAATAACATGTATTTTAAAAAAGAAAAAAAAAAGACCCAAGCCTGTAAAAATTTAGAGAGAGAGAGAGAGAGAGAGAGAGAGAGAGAGAGAGAGAGAGAGAGAGTCTGGAGGCTGAGAAATACTGTAGAAGTGACTTCACCCCCAAATGTGTCTTTCTAAATGCCAGAAATTAATTGATAAAGGAGGGGCGTTATACACGGCAGAGTGGTAGAGTCCAGACAAGGCCACGGTCATGTGTATTTGAAAGGCCGAGACACCTCCTTTGAAGAGAAAAAGTCCTCATCCGTTAGACATTTCATCCAAGATGGCCAAGTCTGGGGCCAACCACTGCTCCCACGTCCAGCTACTGGTATTTGGTGAGAGCGGATACCTGGGCTGTAGGCTAGCCGAGGCCTCGGGGACAACTCAGCAAAAAAAGATGGGTCGGTCAAGCATACTCTTTAAAAAAAAATCTATAATAATAAAAGGGTAATATGCTAATTAGACCAGACGTTTCCAGATGTCATTCCGGACGTCCTTCCTGACGAAGCCGGGGCCAGAGTTGAAGCCGGTGCTGGCAGCCGGGGGAAGGAAGGCCTACGCTTGCACGAATTTTCATGCATCGGGCCTCTAGTATATACATATTTTTATTGATCTCAGAGAGGAAGGGAGAGGGAGAGAGAGAGAAACATCAATGATGAGAGAGAATCATGAATCGGCTGCTTCCTTCATGTCTCCTACTGGGGAAGGAGCCTGCAACCCGGGCCTGTGCCCTTGACCGGGAATCAAACCTGTGACCTCCTGGTTCCTAGGTCGATGCTCAGCCACTGAACCACGCCGGCCGGGCTGAAGTGTATTCTTATGAACCGAGGGTTGGAGAATGAGTCTGTGAATCCTGAGCTAAAGTCCCCCACAACCCCTGGTGATAGTCTTTGCTCTGAAGACGACGTTTTTCTGATATTAATATTCGTCGACCCTACAGCTTGTTTTTCACTAGGGTTTGCACGGCCTATATTTTTCCACCCTGAACTTTCAACCCGTCTCTATCTTTGGGTGTAACGTAGGTTTTATGGAGATAGCACACAGTTGGGTGTTTTGTGGGGGGTTTTTTCTCAATGTACTATGACAATCTTTGTGTCTTAATCACCATGGTTGGATCATTTACCTTCATGCAATTATTTTTTAAAAATATATGTCTTTATTGATTTAAAAGAGGAAGGGAGAGGGAGAGAGAGAGACAGAAACATCCATGATGAGAGAGAATCATGGATCAGCTGCCTCCTGCATGCCCCCTACTGGGGATCCAGCCCATAACTGAACCTGTGCCCTGACTGGGAATCGAACCCTGACCTCCTGGTTCCTAGGTTGACGCTCAACCCCTGTGCCACGCCGGCCGGGCTGTGAGTATGTTTTGAGGTGTAGCAAAACTAAGCAAGTGGCTGAATGTGTCCTGGAATCCAGGTCTCCTAACTCTCAAGCAGCCAAATGGTCTTTTATTTTATTTTATTTTATTTTATTTTACTATACAATATTATTTCGACCAAAGAGAAAAATGATTTCTCCCAAGCCAGGAGGGCTACGTTTGGCAACACAACAAAGTAATGATTGGATGTTAGATGTCAAAGCTACAAGTGAGTCCCAGTGTTTCGGTTCCGTCATTTTTTATTTTATTTTTTAATATATTTTTATTGATTTCGGAGAGGAAGGGAGAGGGAGAGGGAGATAGAAACATCAATGATGAGAGAGAATCACTGATCGGCTGCCTCCTGCACGCCCCGCACTGGGGATCGAGCCCTCCACCCGGGCCTGTGCCCTGACCGGGAATCGAACCCTGACCTCCTGGTTCCTAGGTCGATGCTCAGCCACTGAGCCACGCCGGCCGGGCTGGCTCTGTCCTTTTAGAAATGGGGTTACCTTTGTAGGTGGGGACAGTGTCCAGCTTCCCTTTCTTCACGTGTCGTCTCTCCAGGGGCCGGACTCTCGCCACGGGGTGCGCCGGATACGCGTTAAAGTCCTGTCTGTAGGTGGTGTCGAGATCAATGTCCCCCTGTTTGGGTCTGTATTCTTCTGGTAGGTGGCGAGGCGGGGGGACTACTTCATAGGGGCGGTAATCCGATCTGAAATACAGAGATTGGACACATAGCCTCATAGATTCTTTTATTTCTAACTAGAGGCCCGGTGCACAAATTCGTGCACGGGCGGGGTCCCTGGGCCTGATAGGGAATGGGCACCGATCCGGGCTGCTGGGGGGAGGGACTACGGGAGGTTGGCTGTCAGAGCCCACTGACCACCAGGGGGCAGCTCCTGCATTGAGCGTCTGCCCCCTGGTGGTCAGTGTGCATCACAGCTACCGGCCGGTCGTCTGGTTATCTGGTTATAATGGTCTCTTAGGCTTATATACACTGAGTGTCCAGATTATGATGACCACCCCCATCAGTACACTGAAGTGAATTAGTTATGCAAATAACAACAACAATAATAATAAAACCTTGAGAGTATTTGCTTAGGAAGTTTTCAATAGTCAGTATTTTTGGAAGTATCAATGAAGTTCTGATGGGGTGGTCATCATAATCTGGACACTCAGTGTATATAGACTCGAGGCCCAGTGCATGAAATTCATGCGGGGGGCAGGGCAGGGGAGCCCCTCAGCCCGGCCTGCACCTTCTCCAATCCAGGACCCCTCAGGGGACATCCCTCTCACAATCTGGGACCGCTGGCTCCTAACTGCTCACCTGCCTGCCTGTCTGATCGCCCCTAACTTCCCTTCCCTGCCGGCCTGATCACCCCTAACTGCCCTCCCCTGCCGGCCTGATCACCCCTAACTGCCCTCCCCTGCCGGCCTGATCACCCCTAACTGCCCTCCCCTACCAGCCTGATTGACCCTAACCACCTCTGCCTGGGCCCCCGCCACTGGGGCTTTGTCCAGAAGTAAGGCAAGACGCCCAGAAAATGTCCAGTGGACCCGGTCTAATTAGCATGTTACCCTTTTATTAGTAGAGATTGTTTCCATGCAGTATTGGAGTTTTCAAAGGAAAGTGTCAGAAGATATTAAAATAGTGACAGCTAATAAGCTACTTGAAAGAAGTAACTGGCCCGGCCAGCGTGGCTCAGTGGTTGAGCGTCCGCCTATGAACCAGGAGGTCACGGTTTAATTCTCGGTCAGGGCACAGGCCCGGGTTGCGGGCTCATCCCCAGTAGGGGGCGTGCAGGAGGCGGCCGGTCCATGATTCTCTCTCATCATGAATGTTTTTCTCTTTCTCTCCCTCTCCGTTCCTCTCTGAAATCAATAAAAATATATTTAAAAAATACTTTAAAAAAAGAAATAACTGAACTCCTTTATGCTCTGCCCAGTGACTAAATACCTGGAGAAATAAGTATGGCAAGCATCCCAGTTCCCAAGGCATCATCAGAATGGATCTTTGGGTAACTGCATCTTACGTAAGTAAAATCTTCCCACAGTTGAGTGTTTTTCCCTAACCTGTAAGGCAATCTCCGGTGAAAACTTTAATGGATCTGAAATAAATTTTAAATGTGCCCTCAGGGTCCACGTTGTCAAGATCCTTACCCATCCTACATCCTACTTAACGACTCTACTTAAAGCCTGGGCACATGCTCTCCTCCTGCTCAGCTTTAAATAATAAACTAGCACCTTTCTACATAAAACACATTCAGCCCCAGTCGATTTGGCTCAGTGGGTAGAGCGTTGGCCTGAGGATTGAAAGGTCCTGGGTTCGATTCCCGGTCAGGGCACATGCCTGGGCTGCAGGCTCCATCCCCAGTGGTGGGCGTTGCAGGAGGCAGCCGATCCATGATTCTCTCTCATCATGGATGTTTCTCTCTCTCCCTCTCCCTTCCTCTCTGAAATCAATAATAAAAAAATATACTTTTAAAAAAATCCAGTTACCTGCTTCACATCCTTCCTGTTTTAGCTCATTTTTCACGTCTCCCCGAAAAACCCCAACTTCTCTTATTCTGGCTCTCTAGTTGCCTTCATCGTTTTTATCACTGTTGCACTTTTTAAAAAATAAATATATTTTCATTGATTTCAGAGAGGAAGGGAGAGGGAGAGATAGAAACATCAATGGTAAGAGAGAATCATGGATCGGCCGCCTCCTGCACTGGGGATGGAGCCCACAACCCGGCCATGTGCCCTGACCGGGAATCGAACGTGGGACCCTTCAGTCCAGAGGCCGATGCTCTATCCACTGAGCCACACTGGCCACGGACATTGTCACACTTTTATTCTTATTCTGAGGGATGTTTTTGATTACCACCTTCACAGAGAGGTCGTGACTGTATGGTTTCTGCTCATCCCTGTATCCCAGGTGCCTGACACGGAATAAATGCTTCATAAATATTTATTATTTAGTGGATGGATAGCAGCAGAAGTCCCACGCCTCTGACTCTTGCAACTTGCGAGTTGCTCTTTGCTATTCCCAAGCGCCAGTGAGAGGGGAAGGAGGGGGGAGTTCAGGGGGGCGTGGGATACACAGGGGAGGACAGAGAAAGCTTAGAAGTCTGTGTTTCTCACCCTGACCGGTATGGATCAGTGGATAGAGCATCGGCCTGCAGACTGAGGTGTCCCAGGTTCGAGTCAGGTCAAGGGCATGTACCTTGGTTGCGGGCACATCCCCAGTAGGGGGTGTGCAGGAGGCAGCTGATCGATGTTTCTCTCTCATCAATGTTTCTAACTCTCTATCCCTCTCCCTTCCTCTCTGTAAAAAAATCAATAAAATATATATATATTTTTTTAAAAAAAGAGGAAGTCTGAGTTTCTCCAGTCAGGTTAGTTACTTGTTAGAAAGTACACTGCCAAACCCAAGCAATTTTTATTTATTTATTGTAATATATTTTTATTGATCTCAGAGCAGAAGGGATAGGTAGGTAGAGAGAGAAACATCCATGATGAGAGAGAATCACGGACCGGCTGCCTCCTGCACACCCCCTATTGGGGATGGAGCCTGCAACCCCGGCATGTGCCCTTGACCAGAATCGAACCCGGGTCCCTCCAGTCTGCAGGCCGACGCTCTATCTACTGAGCCAAACCAGCCAGGGCCAAAGCAACTTTTTAGAAAGAAGCAGTAAGGAGTGAGTGTACTTTTACTCATCGGACATGTCTCCAGAACATTTGACGTGTCCAGAATCATGTCAGCCTTTTGGGGCGGACTTCTACCAACTCTGACGTCACCTCAGTCGTGCGGTCGGAATGAGCTCTATGGAAAACGAATGAGAACTGGTAACACCACCCGGCTGGCGTGGCTCCGTGGTTGAGCGTCGACCTATGAACCAGGAGGTCATGGTTCGATTCTTGGTCAAGGGCACAGGCCCGGGTTGCGGGCTCGATCTCCAGTGCAGGGTGTGTAGGAGGCAGCCGATCCATGATTCTCTCTCATCATGGATGTTTCTCTCTTTCCCTTTCTGTCTGGAATCAATAAAGATCCTATATCATAAAACCCTAATATGCAAATTGACTGAACAGCAGAACGACCAGTCGCTATGATGCGCACTGACCACCAGGGGGCAGACGTTCAACGCAGGAGATGCCCCATGGTGGTCTGTGCACTTCTGCGGGGGGAGCACTGCTGAGCCAGAAGCGGGGCTTGCTGCTCCTTAGCACTGCTGCGAAGGCAGGAGCCTCCATTTGCCAGGAGCCAGGCTCACAACTGGTGAGCACAGTGGCGGTGGCGGGAGCCTCTCCTATCTGCTGCTGGTGAACGGTAAGGAGCAAGGGGTCCTGGATTGTGAGATCCCCTGACTGTGAGAGGGATGTCTGACTGCTGGCTTAGATCTAAGCAGATGTCTGACTGCCGGCTTAGGCCTGGTCCTGGTCCTATGCCAGCAGTCAGACATCCCCCGAGGGGTCCTGGACTGTGAGAGGGCACAGGCTGGGCTGAGGGACAAGTGCACAAACTTCGTGTACCGGGCCTCTAGTGTGTGTGTGTGTGTGTTTGTATACACACACACACACACACACACACTAGAGGTGCACAAACTCGTGCACAGGTGGGGTCTGGCCAGCCTGCCCCAATTGGCCCCAATTGGGCCTGGGGGAGGGGCCATGGGAGGTTGGTGGGCTGGCCCCACCCCCAATCAGAGTGGGGGGGCCAGTTGGGGACAGGGCTGGCCAGGGGGAGGGGCCATGGGCAGTTGGCCGGCCGGCCCCGCCCCCTGGTTGAACTCCCGGTTGAGGGGACAATTTGCATATTAGCCTTTTATTATATAGGATGTATGGAACGGATAACACTTAAAATGAATATTGTTGTAGAGCAAGCATGTCAAGCTCAAAGCTAACACGGGCCAAATAAACCAGTCATGCGGCCTGCAGGCCACGAGTTTGACATGCTTATGGTAGAGTGTGTGTTTTTAAACCCCAAATTATTGAAATCTGACGGATGAGTTCCTTGAAAGCAGGAGCCTCTCGTGGAGGCTTCTGTACTTCATGCCCAAGACTATGCCTTGAATATAGCGGGCACATGAACAGAATCAAGAACATGAAGCCATTGCATGGACAGATACACAAGGAGATCAAGAAGGCTCAGTCCGAATGAAAGGTGTAGGCTCAGGAGGACTTTTTTTTTTAATCACCCGCTGAATAAATATTGAGGACCTACTATGCGCTCGTAGGCATTGCACTTGGTTTGTGGAAACAGAAGGCTGAGGTAAGCAAGGATAGACACACTTCCTGCTTTCACGGAACCAGGAGACCAACCTAATGATACATGATAGGCAGACGCCAGGAGAGCTGGCCTGGGGTGCTGGCTTGGGGGTGTCCACCTACTGGCTGCTGGGGTGTCCAAGGCATTGAGACGGATGCCTGAGTGCAGGGGCATTATCTAGGGTCAGAGGGCAGGGAGTTCCCAGGCAGGTAAGCCCATATCTTGGGAGGCTCTGTGGCAAGTTACCCCTGGGGCTTGCGAGAAATGAAACATGTCCTGTCCTATAGAATAAAAGCCTAATATGCTAAGTGTCAGGTCGTCTGGTCGTCTGTTCAACCAATCAAAGTGTAATAGGCTGATGATATGCTAAGGCCGTTCAACCGCTCGCTATGACGTGCACTGACCACCTGGGGGCAGACGCTCCAACCGGTAGGTGAGCTTGCTGCTGGGGTCTGGCTGATCAAGACTGAGCGAGACAGGCCGGACACGCATGGGAGCCCTCCCACGGCCCCTCCCCAGTTGGCCAACCTCCCGCTTTCCTCCCTGGCCCTGATCGTGCAGCAGTGGGGTTCCTGGGCCTGGCCTGCACCCTCTCGCAATCCGGACCCCTCAGGGGATGTCAGAGAACCGGTTTCAGCCTGATCCCGCAGGCCAGGCCGAGGAACCCCACTGGTGCACGAATTCATGCACCGTGCCTTTAGTGGGATATAAGCATAAGGTCACAAAGGGCATTGTAGGGGAAAGAAGTTAGAGAAGCAAGTAGGGGCCAAGGCATGAAGGGGTTTTGGTAAAGATTTGGGTGTGTATGAAATCCAATAAATTCAATTCAAAAATTTGCAACCCGAAAAATAAAGCACTTGATTTTTCTAAAAAAGAAAGACATACGATAGGAAAGTATAAGAGGATTTTCAGCAGGGAGGCCAAAGGATTCGATTTGCATTTTAAAAGAAGATCATCTTGCCCTGGCCGGTGTGGTTCAGTGGATAGAGCGTCAGCCTGGGACTGAAGGGTCCCGGGTTCGATCCCGTTCAAGGGCATCTACCTCAGTGGCAGGCTCCTCCCCAGCCCGGGCCCTGGTGGGGCTCATGCAGGAGGCAACCCATGGGTGTGTTTCTCTCACATTGACATTTCTGCCTTTCCCTCTCTCTTCCACTCTCTCTAAAAATCAATGGGCCCTAACTGGTGTGGCTCAGTAGATAGAGCGTCGGCCTGTGGATTGAAGGGTCCCAGGTTCGATTCTGGTCAAGGGCATGTACCTGGGTTGTGGACACATCCCCAGTTGGGGGTGTGCTGGATGCAGCTAATCGATGTTTCTCTCTCATCGATGTTTCTAACTATCCCTCTCCCTTCCTCTCTGTGAAAAAAATAAAATAAATAAAAATCAATGGAAAAATATCCTTAGGTGAGGATTAAAAAATAAAAAACAAATATTAATAATAAATAAAAATGATCACCCTGGCAGGCCAAAGTATAGAAAACAGTTCAGAGGAGCCACAGATATAACCGTCAGGAAACTACTACATTCTTCTAGGTCATGGTGACAGCAGAAAACAGATAAGTACAAGGGATGTGAGCAGGTCAAATCATCTCAGTAGAACTTCTATGTCCCAGCTCATTGCCTGTCATTCAAACTCAGTTCTCATCTTTCTGATTTTTTCTCACGTGACGACCCCACTAGCTTCTTGTTTCTTGGATGGGTTCCAACTGACTACGTGCACCGAGGAGTCCCACTGAGAGAGTTCAACAACTTTATTCAGACCCAGAAGAGTTGGGAGGAAAAGAGGGGAAGCAAAGAGCCGCTCAATATTTACTTAAATGTCGTTATTCCTTCCATTTTACCACCGTGTGCCAGGGCTTCTGGCTTGGGTTTGAGACTCTGGGCTGGAGGGACGTTGCCATACGTGGGATATTTTTCCAAATATTCCGTGGTTGGGCAAAACGCGCCAGAATTTTCATAAATCCCTGTGCTTCCATGTGGACAACGATGTCGCCTGTGTAGACATAAACCAAACCGAAAGATTATTTTCATCTACAATCACATTTTGTGTGATAATTACATGGTAGTCGGAGACCTTCAATAAAATTTAAGAGCATCTTTACTCCACAATTTACAATAGCTGAGACGTGGAAACAGCCCAAGTGCCCGTCAGCAGACGAGTGGATAAAAAAGCTGTGGTACATCTACACCATGGAATGCTATGCAGCTCTGAAAAAGGAGGAACTCTTACCTACCCTTTGAGACGGCATGGAGGGACCTGGAGAGTATCATGCTAAGTGGAATAAGTCAGTCAGAGAAAGACACGTATCCCATGATCTCACTCATATAGGAGCCTAATTAACAAAATAAATTGATGAACAGAGTGGATCCAGAGACATGGGAGCACGGACCAGAGTGCGGAATCTCGGAGGGAAGGGGGTAGAGGGAGGTAATCAACCAAAGACCTTGCATGTATGCATAACTCCCGGCAAACAGTGGGGTCCTGAGGGCCTGGGACGGGGGTGGGGGATGGGGCAGGCTGGAGGGGGTCCATGGGGGGAAAAAGGGGACATATGTAATATTTTCAACAATAAAGATTTTTTTTTAAGCAGTTTTACTCAAAACAAAACTAAAGCCTTCCACTGCCCTGGCTCAGTTGGTTGAGATCCATCCTTCAGTGCACCCAAAGGTCTCTAGTTCGGTTCCAGTCAGAGCGCATACCCAGGTTTCAGATTCATGCCCCACATGTTAATGTACCTTTTAATGTACATCCACTTATCTAGCTATCTATATAAAACCCTAATATGCAAATTGACCCAACGGTGGAATGACAGTTCACTATGACGCACACTATGACGCTCACTATGACACCACCAGGGGGCAGACACTCAACGCAGGAGCTGCCCCCAGCCAGCAGGCCCCAACTGGTGGCTGTGGGGGCGGGGCCAGCGAGCAGCGGCACCAGGCCAACCAATGCAGGTGCCGCGTGTCCCCCGATGGCCCCGAAGATCGGCCCTGATCACTGGCCAGGCCTAGAGACCCTATCTGTGCATGAATTTTGTGCACCGGGCCTCTAGTTAATTATGAACAACTAGAGGCCTGGTGCATGAAATTCATGCACAGGGGGGCGAAGTCCCTCAGCCCGACCTGCACCCTCTCCAATCCAGGACCCCTTGGGGGGATGTTCGACTTCCGGTTTAGGCCCCATCCCGGTTTAACCCCTCTCGAAATCCGGGATTGCTGGCTCCTAACTGCTTGCTTGCCTGCCTGCCTGCCTGCCTGCCTGATTGCCCCTAAATGCCTCTGCTTGCCTGCCTGATGGCCCCCTAACTGGTCCCCCACTGGCCTAGTTGCCCACTAACTGGTCCCCCGCTAGCCTGGTAGCCCCCTAAATGCCCCCCTGCCAGCCTGGCCCCCCTTCACTGACCCCCTGCCAGCCTGATCCCCCCCAACTGCTCCCCTGCTGGTCTGGTCACCCCCTCACTGTCACGAAGGTAGTCGGGCATCCAGAAGATGTCCGGTTGACCTGGTCTAATTAGCATATTACCCTTTTATTAGTATAGATGAAACTGGGGGAGGGGACTGCTGTCCATCAACATGCAGGCGATTTCCCTTTGGAGGAGATTACAACAGAGGGAGGGGCCTATTGGTAACATTTACTTAACCAGCATTCTCTAATCCCTGGGTCAACAGGGAAGCCCAGAGGGCTGTTGACAGGAGCGAAGGTTGCTAGGCAGGACTCACAGACCAGTTCTGGGTCTCAAGGTGGCCACACTACCTTCCCGGTGACTCGGACCCAGGGGAGTGCTGCTTGGGCGGGAAGGGGAATAGGGAGCTGAAAGAAGCCCCAAACAGGTTGAAAACTCAAGAATTGCACATCTTTCATGGGGGGGGGGGACGGGGGAGCTGGGAGGGCGTGGCTCAGTGGTTGAGCCTCTACCTATGAAGCAGGAGGTTACCCTTCAATTCCCAGTCAGGGGACATGTCCGGGTTACAGACTTGATTCCCCAGTGTGGATCTATGATTCTCTCTCATCACTGATGTTTCTCTATCTCTCTCCACCTCTCCCTTCCTCTCTGAAATCAATAAAAAATCCTATATAATAAAAACCTAATACGTAAACCGACCAAACATCAGAACAACTGGTTGCTATGACACACACTGACCACCAGGGGGCAGATGCGCAACACGGGAGCTGCCCCCTGGTGGTCAGTAGGCTCCCACAAGGGGGAGCGCTGCTCAGCCAGAAGCCTGGCTCAGCCTCTCCTGCCTCCCCTGCAGGCAGGCAGTAAGGTGCAAGGGGTCCCAGACTCCGAGAGGGATGGGGGGATCTGGCCTAAGCCGGCAGGCGACATCCCCGAGACTTCCAGGACTGAGAGAGGGCACAGGCTGGACTGAGGGACAACCCCCCCACTCCCAGTGCACGAATTTCATGCACTGGACCTCTAGTATATTAGGAAAAAAAAAGAATTGCACACCATTCTGTTCTATTCCTTTTCCTCGATCTTTCTTTCCCTTCTCTTTAAATAAAAAAAAAACAAACTTCGGGACATCCAGGCTCCCAGGCGGATCCGATCCCTCCACTTTACCAGCCTTAATCCTGCCACACCTTCACGCCTATGACCTGCCCGGCCGGATGGCGGGTCAGTGTGCGCCCGGGACAGGGCGCCTACAGCAGAAACGTCTAAACCGCGTGTAAACCCCGGTCACCGGCGGCGTGGCCCGCGGCCCCAGCCCTCCCGCCGCCCGCGCCGCCGCTCACCCGCACGTGCAGATCTGACACAGGCACCAGCTCCGCATGCTCTCCTCCCGCCGGGTCCACTGCGCGGCGCCTCCGAGCAGCCGCTGCCCTAGTTCCGACGCGCCTGCCGTCGCCCGGGCAACGCGGGCGCCCAGGAGACGGACGCGGTGACGTCAGCACGCGCGGGACTGACGTCGCAGGTCCCCCGCCCCGCCCCGCGCGCAGGCGCACTGCCCCCGCGAAGCTCCGGACGCCTCGGACGCGCGTGTGCGACCCGGCGAGGGTTCCGAGCAGGTGGGTGCGCCCCCCGCCCCCGCCGCTGGGATCGGGGTCCCCGTCGGCCGTCTCCGGGCGGGTGGGGGGCCGGGGCAACGGGAGGGGACGGGCCGCTTCCCCGCGCGGCCCCGGTTCCCACGCGCTGAGGAGAAGGGGGCGTCGACTTCGCGGAAGAAGGGGATGCGGGACCCCAGAACCGCGCGGGGTTCGGGGGGGCCGGCCCGTGACCCCAAACTTTCCCTCGGGCGCCGTGGGCCGTCCGGGGCCGCGGACGTTTCCCTCGGGAAGCGCGTGCGGGGTGAGTGCGGGGCGGGGGGAAAAGGGGAGTCTCCCTGGGGTCCCCTCCGTGCACCCCGCGCCCAGCGCCGCGGGGAACCTCCCAGCCGCCCCGCGCGGGGGCTTGTGGGGGGAGCCGAGCCCGCGCCCGGTCGGGGCAGGTGTGCGCGTCAGGGCGGCGGCCGGACTTGGGCCCCGCGGAGGGTGGGGGTGTCGCTTCCCCCGGGACCTTGCCCCGGGTTCCGGGGTGCGGCGCCCGCGAGCTGTCCCGTCGGCAACTTGCCAGCGTTTTTACTTTCTCATTAAAAAGTGATTTGAACGCCCCGCCCCGGAGCCCAGGTGCCCAGGTGCCCCCGGCCCCGGAAGCCGGCGGCCATGGGGCCCCACAGTTTGGAGAAGATGGTGCAGCTGCAGAGGAACCCCGCGAACGTCAGGAACATCTGCGTGTTGGCGCACGTGGACCACGGTGAGGAGCCGGGGACCTGTCCTGTCCTGTCCGGGGGCCGGGGGTGCGGGGGCGGGGCTCCCGGGTGTCAGCGGCGTGAGGGGCGGGACTTCCTGCCTTTGATGTCCGGGACGCGCATGCGCGGTGAAACATTGCAAATACAGGCAGTTGCCCCGTGATTTGCATTCTGGCATGTTTCCTTGTTTTTTATCTATCTGTCTGTCTGTCTGTCTGTCTGTCTATCTGTCTATCTGTCTATCCATCTGTCTGTCTGTCTGTCTGTCTATCTATCTAATCTATCTCTCTAATCTAATCTGTCATCTATCTATTTATTTATTTAAATTTCAGAGAGGAAGGGGGAGGGACAGAAAGAGAAACATCTATGATGAAAGAGGATCATGGACCGGCTGCCTCCTGCATGCCCCATGCTGGGGATCGAGCCCGCAACCTGGGCCTGTGCCCTGATGGGAATCGAACCCTGACCTCCTGGTTCATAGGTCGATGCTCAACCAGGGAGCCACGCTGCCCAAAACTGTTGCCTTGTTTTCTAAATGAGAATTTGAGTTTTTAAAACTCGGGAGTTAGCCCGAGCTGGTGTGACTCAGTGGATAGAGCGTCGGCCTGTGGACTGTAAGGTCCCGGGTTTGATTCTGGTCAAGGGCACGGACCTCGGTTGCAGGCTCCTCCCCAGCCCGGGCCCTGGTCCGGGCACGTGCAGGAGGCAACCAGTTGATGAGTTTTTCTCACTAGGATGTTTCTCTCTGTCTTTCCCTCTCTCTTCCACTCTCCCTAAAAAATCAATGGAAAAATATCCTGGGGTGAGGATTAAGAAATAATAATTATTATTATTAAAAATAAAAGATAAATAAAAACATAAATAGATTTAAATTAATACTGATATTTTAACAGGCAAAACTACCCTGGCCGACTGCCTCATATCCAGCAATGGAATCATCTCCAGCCGCCTGGCAGGCAAGGTATGTAGTTGCAGTGGATGAACACTTGTTGCGTCTCAGCAAGTAGCAGCCACCTATGGTGTGATGAACGTCTGCTGTGTGCTTAGTGATCCTGTAAGCACCACGCATCAGGCGATATCCTGGCACAGTTGTGGCCGTTTTCCCAGGCGGGTGAGGTGGTTTGAGGGGAAAGCAAAGAAAGCCTCAACCAGGGGGAAAATAACACGGGAAAAGGCTCCGTGGCGAGGTCTGCTTGATGGGAGTGGAAGGTTGGCATCTACACCACCAGGAGAGAACACGAACTGGTAGAGGGTGTATCAGATGATCGCAGACCTTCAAGGCTCAGTGACGTGCCACAGGTCGGCTTCTGCAGCCTGTGGGCCGTGATGGACATATTTTAGGAAAGGAATTCAAGAGATCTTCGTTTCCGGCTGCACTGTGAAAGGACGGGGAATAACTTACTTGCAATACAAAATAGCGATGTTGCCCTGGCCGGTTTGGCTTGGTGGATAGAGCATCGGCCTGTGGACTGAAGGGTCCCGGGTTAAATTCCGGTTGGGGGCATGTACCTTGGTTGCGGGCACAGCCCCAGTGGGGGGTGTGCAGGAGGCGGCTGATTGATGTTTCTCTCTCATCAATGTTTCTGACTCTCTATCCCTCTCCCTTCCTCTCTGTAAAAAATCAATAAAATGTATTTAAAAACAAAACAAAAATAACCAAAATAGCGATGTTCCTCGCCTTAATGAGTTTAGAATATAACCAGCAGGATGCGTCAGGTGACTGGGAACAGAGAGAAGGGGAGATGGAGAAGCAAAATAGAATCAAAAAAGTACACATAGAAGACTGAAAGAAGAAATGCACACGTCTATATATGTAAAAGCCTAAGCCACCTTTGCAACCGGTGGACCAGTAGCTATGACGACGCACTGACTACCAGGGGGCAGACGCTCAGCACAGGAGCTGCCCCCTGGTGGTCAGTGCGCTCCCACAGCCAACCTCCCACTGTTCCTTCCCCGGCCCGCAGGCCCCGATAAGCCCCCCTCGCTGTCCAGGCTGAGGGAACTCACCTGTGCACGAATTTGTGCACCAGGCCTCTAGTAATAAAAGCATAATATGCTAATTAGACCTGATGTCCTTCCGGATGACCTTCCAGACGAAGCTGGGCTGCGAGGGAAGCCTGGGTCCTCGCCGCCTGCCAGCAGCCGGAGGGAAGCTGGTGCCGGCAGCCAGGGGACGGAAGGCCTACTCTTGCACGGATTTTGTGCATTGGGCCTCTAGTATAGAATACCAAGAGAACGAGACTTTTTGGAGGAAGGCCTGTCTTTCTTTTTTTAAATATATTTTTAGAGAGGAAGGGAGAGGGAAAGGGCGATGGAAACATCAATGATGAGAGAGAATCTCAGATTGGCTGCCTCTTACACACCCCCTACTGGGGGCACAGTCTGCAGCCCGGGTGAGTGCCCTTGACCGGAATTGAACCCGGGACCCATCAGTCTGCAGGCCAACAATGCTCTGTCCACTGAGCCACACCGGCCAGGGCTGGAGGAAGGCCTTTCTGAGAAGTTGGAGAGGTGAAGAGGAGCCAGGAGTGGGACCTAGGGAGAGGCAGACAGGAAACCAGGAGATGGGAGACCCCTGGGAGAATTTCACGCATGTGCAGAGCGCACACATGTGCAGAGCGCACACATGTGCAGAGCACACACATGCACCAAGAGTAACTCACTCAGGTGTGTCTAATGCCCTGACCAAGAAGAGTGAGGGCTGACCAGGTTGGTGTGTTTGGCCAGAGGTCATTGGTAGCTTTTAAGCGTTTGTTTTGCTAGAAGCTATGGGACATGAAGCTTTTCTGGAAATTAAAGAATGAATACGGGATGAATCCACGTGGCAACCCCATGACAACAAGTTACTCTCAAGGCTTCTGAACGAAAGAAATGAGGAAATCTAACGGGTGTAGAAGTACCCTCACCAGTCTGGCTCAGTGGACAGAGCATCAGCCCAGGTTCTGAAGGGTCCCGGGTTCGATTCTGGTCAAAGGCACATATCTCGCTTGCAGGCTCGGTCCCCAGCCCTGGTCCGGGTGCGTGTGGGAGGCAACCCATCAATGTGTCTCTCTCACATCGACGTTTCTCTCTCTCTCTTTCTCCCCTCTCCTCCACTCTCTCTAAAAATCAATGGGAAAATATTCTCTGGTGAGGATTAACAACAACAACAAAAAGAATGAAGTTTTCAGAAGTGTGGCAGTGGAGAGAAGTAGGGCTGGGCAGGGAATAGGCCGTCCTGCAACGGGCGGAGGGGGTAGCGAGGTGCTCAGGGCTGGGCCGGAGAGGGGTTCTCCGGTCCATTGAAGCCACCGTCAGTACGAAGCTCTGTAGCGCCCCGGGAACGAGATGCAGGCCCGTGTGTGGGCGTTTACGCTTTATGAAAGCCATCAGCTAAATAAATGGCCGTGTTAGAAACATCTTCTACCTTCTCATTCTCCTTCTGTTGTTGTTGTTAATCCTCACACCCGAGGATATTTTTCCATTGATTTTTAGAGAGAGTGGAAGGGAGAGGGAGAGATAAACATCGATGTGAGAGACTCATTGATTGGTTGCCTCTCACTTGGCGCCCCTACGGGGCCAGGGATTGAGCCTGCAACTGAGGTACAAGCCCTTGATGGGAATCAAACTGGGTGGGACCCATCAGTCCACAGGCCAGTGCTCTATCCACTGAGCAACACGGGCTAGGGCTACCCTATCATTCTTTTTTTTTTTCCTTTATTGATTTCAGAGAGGAAGGAATAGGGAGAGGGAGATAGAAACATCAATGATGAGAGAATCATGGATCGGCTGCCTCCTGCACGCCCCCTACTTGAATCAAGCCCACAACTCAGGCATGTGCCCTTGGCCGGAATCGAACCTGGGACCCTTCAGTCCACAGGCCGACACTCTGTCCACTGAGCCACATTGGCTAGGGCCTTATTATTCTTTAAAATCTAATTTAGGGGAAGGAGTGAAGGCGTCCCTGGCTTCCAGAGACTCCTGTTGGAATGTCTGTTCAGACTTTGTCAATGAGCCTGTGAAGGGAAAGAGTGGCCGTGTTCTTGGTGAATGGAAGAACGTTCCCCCAGGCTGCCTTCTGTGAACGGCTCAGGACCACCCGTCACTCACGGCTGGAATCTGAATGAGCAGCCCCCACCCCGGGGAGGCTGTGTGTGGTCTGACTGCATTTGCAAACTAGTTCATGTCTTTCAGTTTGTCTGTGTTCTCTTCCCCATGACAAACTAGCATTCTCCATCCCTCCCCCTTAAAAATGTCCAAAGGGCCTTTAGTTTAAAAGGTAAGCACGTAAGCCCGGCCGCCGTGGCTCAGGAGCTGAGCGTCGGCCTAGGAACCAGGAGGTCACGGTAAGATTCCTGGTCAGGGCACATCCGTCCCCCGTGGGGGGCGTGCAGGAAGCAGCTGATCAATGATTCTCTCTCATCATGGATGTTTCAGTCTCTCTCTCTCTCCCCTCCCTTCCTCTCTGACATAAAAATGTATATTTTTTTAAAGTAAGCACTTAACGCAAAAGTCCAAATCATTCCACTTGAATGTGACGTTTCAGTTCCGTGGGCAGTAAGGGTGCCTCTGTTTGTTCCCACAGTTACGGTACATGGACAGCCGGGAGGACGAGCAGATCCGGGGCATCACCATGAAATCCAGCGCCATCTCCCTGCATTACGCACAAGGTAAGTCCATCTCTGTTTTAAAGAAAAAGAGTTTTGAATCTTCCATTCTTTTCCCGGGTTCATTGCCTGCCTCCGTTTCTTTCGTTCTACTCCACACGTCACATTCTCGCCTTTCCAAATGACCTGTGGTCAGAGCCAGGCTGTCCAGACTTGGACGCAGGTGGGAACCTCTGGCTGTTCACACCTGTCCTCCTCCCCCCCACCCCCCCGTCCACCCAGGTGATTTTGTAGATTTCGTTCTTTTTAAAAATATATTTTATTGATTTCAGAGAGGAAGGGAGAAGGAGAGGCAGAAACATCAATGATGACAGAGAATCTTTGATCAGCTGCCTCCTGCACACACCCCTACTGGAGATCGAGCCCGCAGCCCAGGCATGTGCCCTTGACTGGAATCAAACCTGGGAGTCTTCAGCCCACAGGCTGACGCCCTATCCACTGGGCCAAGCCAGTGAGGGCTAGAAAAATATTTTTTAAAACATCCTTTCCAGTGTGTCCTTATAAACCCACTGATCATAATTGCCAAGTTAACTATGTGTTATAGTCATTTATTCCCCGACTGATCACCTATTTTTTGTATCATCCACTGTATAAAAATGACTCGGAATCTATGTTCCCCGTTATTCCTGGCTCAAAAATGGATCATTAAACGCCATTTTACTGCATCACAACTTTTTTGGGGAATCAAGCTGCCGGGGCTGAGCTGCAGACCCCGAGGGACAGATGAATGGAGGACTCTGACACAGCGTTTGATGTGAAAGAGAGGGCTAAGGGGCCGCCTGGCTAAAGGGACCAGGCAGCCTCAACCGCCCACCTCCTTAGGCTTTTATTGTAGCAGCAGTTTGAGATCGAGTTTATCTTTTAGCTACAGAAGACGAAGGTTCTCAAGTAGCTGACTGGGGACCTATTACGATGGGAAGACTTGCTCTGTCGCCTTCAGATGTTGGGCCTACTTGCCTAACACTCTGCAGGCTTTCCCGGCACGTCTCCCTCCTCCTGGAACTGCTTTTCTAATTCCTTATGATACACAGCCTGGCGTTGCAGGTGGCCTGTGTCACTCTTCTGTTCGTCCAGGGATTTCCCAGGAGCATAAGACATCACAGCAGGTCCTTGGGTTACGTCGGAGAGCCGTTCCTATGGTGACGTAACGCGATTTTTTTCGCCGTAAGTCAGAACCCACCTACATAAGCACCTATATCACTCACATGGAGCACAGACACAGCAGTCATGAAGTGAAACAGTAAAAAAAATTTAAAAGAAAGATAACAATTCCTGACCTTTCCTTGTGGTAAATAAATAAAAAGCATAAAGCACATAGGCACATACGTCGAAATGACGGAACTTTTTTTTTTATAAATAAATGGGAGATGGCGACGTAACCATGAAACGACGTTCGTCGAGTCCGACGTCACCCGAGGACTGCCTGCAGTGTCACTGTTGGCAGAAGCCATGGTGTGCAGGTCTGGCAGGAGCTTGGCTCACTGGTTCTCCGACTCCAGGGCCGACTCCAGAGCTTGTAAACCGGCTCCCCAGGCACCTATCTCGGGCCTCCTCATCTCCGGAAGGCAGATGACTCTCCCGTCCTCAGAGCTCCCAGGAATTGCTTCCCATGCTCCCCTTCACCTCAGCTTCGTCTTCCAAGAACGTGGCACAACAGGTTCTTCCGGGTCTTCCACGTAATAACAGGCCACGGACAAAGAAGCATCGCTGATGGGCAGCTCGTAAGACGCCACGTGATGAGTAGCAACCCTACGCTGGTCAGAGGGGGCTGCCGGGCTGCCGTCTCAGCTCCAGAGAGCACCAGGCAGAAACGGTGCTTGTGGGTGAAGGCATCTGGGGTGGATCAGTGTGACCCTCCCAGGACAGCAAGCTGCCCTCACGGCCCCAGCGCACTTGGGGGTCCTTCGCCCAGTGTTGTGCTGCCCACAGGTCTGGCCTCCCAGGATGAAATGCGGGCCATCCTGAGCAGCGTGGCCGAGCGTGTGGCTTTGGGGTTAGATGGGTCCGAGCTTCCCCGCTGCCGTTCTGCAGTGTTTGATCTCAGGCGGGGAACCTCAGAGCCGGTTCTAGCCGCGTGTCCTGCAGAAAAACATTGAGCTTTCTGCGTCCTCGTGTTCCGCTCTGTAAAACTGGGCTGATGGGAGCGGCCACCACAAAGGGTGGTTGTAGGCCGACAGGAAGGAGTGCCTGTACACGGCTTGGAACAGTGCCAGGCACACAGGCCGCCCCGGATGCGAGCCCGGCCTTGGTGGTTGTCTTATCATCATCAGTGTCACCTCGGGCCGAGCCCCGTCATCGGGCTGTTAAAGTCCCCGGGGAGAGCCCGCGACGCGCCCCATAGCTTACCGTATTCAGCCCCGTCATCGGGCTGTTAAAGTCCCCGGGGAGAGCCCGCGACGCGCCCCGTAACTTACCATATTCAGCCCCGTCATCGGGCTGTTAAAGTCCCCGGGGAGAGCCCGCGACGCGCCCCGTAACTTACCATATTCAGCCCCGTCATCGGGCTGTTAAAGTCCCTGGGGAGAGCCCGCGACGCGCCCCGATAGCTTACCATATTCAGCCCCGTCATCGGGCTGTTAAAGTCCCCGGGGAGAGCCCGCGACGCGCCCCATAGCTTACCATATTCAGCCCCGTCATCGGGCTGTTAAAGTCCCCGGGGAGAGCCCGCGACGCGCCCCATAGCTTACCGTATTCAGCCCCGTCATCGGGCTGTTAAAGTCCCCGGGGAGAGCCCTCGACGCACCCCATAGCTTACCGTATTCAGCCCCGTCATCGGGCTGTTAAAGTCCCCGGGGAGAGCCCTCGACGCACCCCATAGCTTACCGTATTCAGCCCCGTCATCGGGCTGTTAAAGTCCCCGGGGAGAGCCCGCGACGCACCCCATAGCTTACCATATTCAGCCCCGCGGAGTCTGGAGCCCGCAGGCTGAAGGGCAGAGTATAGAGAAGGAGCGAAAGTCCAGTGTCTGTGGGGGTGTTTGAGCGTTTGAGTAATTGTTTTACCTTTGGAAGAGAATGATGTCACGTTAGCAGTGAGTGGGAATGAGGGTAGAATGCTAACGAGATACCGTTTTTCTTCCTGGTTCACTTACGTTTTAAGGTTCAGTCTCTCTAACCTGGGGGCGGGGCCAGTCACTCTGCCGTGCCCGGGCCTGACATCAGCTTAGTGGGATGTGGCACTTCCAGCTGAACGGCGTGTGTGGTCGCCCGGCTGTACGCGTAACACGCGTGTGTGTCGTGAGCCTGGAGGGGAGACTCCATGCGAGAGCGCTTAGCACACGGCTTGGTTTGTAGAATTGACTCGAACTCTGGACTGAGCAGATCCGCGCCTGAGCTTTGAGGTTTTGTAGGGAAGTCGTCGGCCAGCTGCTGTGTCTGTTGAAGTCGGCATTTCCCGTTTGGGCCCCTTTGAACAACCTTCCCTCTCGGGCGTTGGTCCTTGTATAGTCTCAACTTCCTAATCTGTGAAATGGGTATAGCAATATGTACCTAATAGGCTTATTGTAAGGGTTCAATAGTGTGTGATCAGCACATTACATTTGTTTACTTAACACAGTGCCTGCCTCACAGGAGGCTAAGCAAGTGGTAACTATTAGAATAATAAAATCTGAATATTTTATTTTATTTATTTATTTATTTGGGAGGAGGGGGTGAGAGAGAGAGAGAAACATTGATTGGTTGCCTCCTGAAAGTTGGGCCCAGGAGGAACCTGCAGTCCCTCCCCAGCAACCAGCCCCCATCACCCTGGTCAGGATTGGGCAAGATGGCCCCGATTGGCCCCAATCGCCGGCCAGGCCGAGGGACCCCACCCGTGCACGAATGTGCACTGGGCCTCTAGTAAAAACCTAGGTATGTGCCCTAGGCTGGGAATTAAACCCACAACCCGCCCTAGCCGGTTTGGCTCAGTGGATAGAGCGTTGGCCTGCAGACTGAAGGGTCCTGGGCTCGATTCCTGGTCAGGGCACATGCCCGGGTTGTGGGCTCTATCCCCAGTAGGGGACGTGTAAGAGGCAGCTGATTAATGATTCTCTCTCATTGAGGTTTCTATCTCTCTCTCTGCCTCTCCCTTCCTCTCTGAAATCAATCGTATATAATAAAAGTGTAATATGCTAAGTGTCCAATCATTCCACCAGTTGCTATGATGCACACTGACCACCAGGGGGCAGACACTCCAACCGGTAGGCTAGCTTGCTGCTGGGGTCCGGCCGATCAGGACTGGGCAGGACAGACTGGACACGCCCTGGAGCCCTCCTGCGGTCCCTCCCCGGCAGCCAGCCCCCATCACCCCGGTCACGATTAGGCGAGATGACCCTGCCAGGCTGCGGGCCCCCCCCCCACCACCACCTGTGCATGAATTCGTGCACCGGGTCTCTAGTAAAAATGTATTTTTGAAAAATAAAAGTAAACTCAACCTTTCGGTCCCACGGCTGACACTCTAACCACTGAGCAACCCAGCCAGGGCAAGTCCGAATGTTTTATATAGACGCTGTTTGGAATCAGCAGTTTCGTCCACGGGAATTCCAGACGGACTGAAAGCTGCGGGTGGGGCCTCTGCCCTCTGTAGCCTGACATCAGCTCTGAGCGCTCTGCCTCTGGGACGCCGGAGGCAGTGCGTCGTATACCTGCACGGCTGACAGCGGCCGTCCCGCCCTCCACTCCAGGTGGCGAGGAGTACCTCATCAACCTCATAGACTCCCCGGGCCACGTGGACTTCTCCTCCGAAGTGTCCACGGCCGTTCGCATCTGCGACGGGTGCATCATCGTGGTCGATGCCGTGGAGGGAGTCTGCCCACAGGTAGGGAGGGGGCTGTGGTGTGGAAATACGTCACGGGTGCGGGGAGGTGGCGGAGGAGGAAGTGACTGCTGGTGGCCGTGTGCACTGAGACGTTTCACTGACAATCACAGGTTTTACATTTGGCGTTCGATAACCTCCCAGTCTGTGGTGGCGTTACCTCACCTAAGTTTTCAGGGTGACTTTAACTTTAGATTCTTTTTTTTTAAATACATTTTTATTGATTTCAGAGAGGAAGGGAGAGAGAGAGATAGAAATATCAGTGATGAGAGAGAATCATGGACCGGCTGTCTCCTGCACGCCCTACACTGGGGATCCAGCCCGCAACCCGGGCCTGTGCCCTGAGCGGGAATCGAACCCTGACCTCCAGGCTCGTAGGGTGATGCTCAACCGCTGAGCCACGCGGCCGGGCGGGCTCCTCCTTGTCTTTTACACAGGTTCACTTATTCTCCTTAAGCAAATGGCCAGTTCCACGAAGGGAAGGATGGTGTGTGGTCTGAACTTCCTTGCTGATGTGTTCTACACTTGTGAATGTCTCGTGACCACCTGTGTCTGACGGGCGTAGTCCGAGTTATAAAGGAGGATGGGAATGAGCTGATGATTAGTTCTTTAAAAAGTAGATTTGTATTGATTTCAGAGAGAAGGGAGAGGGAGAGAGCGATAGAAACACCAATGATGAGAGAGAATCGCTGATCAGCCGCCTCCTGCACGCCCCACACTGGGGATCGAGCCACAACCCGGGCCTGTGCCCTTGACTGTAATCAAACCCTGGACCCTTTAGTCCACAGGTCAATGCTCTACCCACTGGGCAACCCAGCCAGGGCGGAATAAGCTGATTATTAATCAAGATTTCTTAAATGTGCTTTAATTATTTCAGATCACGAGTTTTCCGCTCTCCTTTCTGTTTCCATCAGACACAGGCAGTTCTGCGCCAGGCCTGGCTCGAAAACATCCGGCCCGTGCTGGTGATCAATAAGACCGATCGCCTGATCGTGGAGCTGAAGCTCACCCCTCAGGAGGCCTACTCCCACCTCAAGAACATCTTAGAGCAGGTATCGCGTCCTTTTCTGCGGCCGTTTAAAATCGGGGCTCGAGGAGGAGCTGCAAGGAAGTTGCCGGGTGGAGTCTGAGGTGCGGCTCTGGAAAATTCACTTCCTTAGAATTACTCGCTTTCCCACTTACGAGTCACACGTGCTGGCATCCGCAGAGAACAGCAGAGGCGGCAGCGCACGCCTCCTCTCGGGGTCCCGCCGGCTGGGAGCGTCCTCGCGCGTGAGGCTCGGACAATAGGTTTTAATGCTCTTTAATGTTTGAAATCTTGTCGTTCTGGTTCCACAGGGAGGCGGTGTTAGGAGGCTGTTTGGTTTTTGTGTTTTGTTTTGTTTTTTAATTTTTTCCCAGAAAGATTGGATAGTTTCTGAGTTGGTTTTTTTAAAAAAATATATTTCTTTATTGATTTCAGAAAGGAGGGGGAGAGAGAGAAACATCCATGATGGGAAAGAATCATGGATCGGCTGCCTTCTGTACCCCCCACTGGGTCTGGAGCCCACAACACAGGCATGTGCCCTTGACTGGGAATCAAACCCTGACCTCCTGGTTTATTGGTCGACGCTCAACCACTGCGCCACACAGGCCGGGCGTGGATTTCTGAATAGTAGCTTCCATCGTCTCTCTGAGGTCGGAAATAAGATGACTTGAGAGTGAAAGTCGTTGGGAGTTAGAGGTCGGGAAGGGGGCCTGCGAGAGTGGTGACAAGTTCAAATGCGTAGCTGATGTGCGACATGGCCGGGCTAAGGCTGACTAAGGCTGCTAACTAGGATCCTGGGAGCCCTGAGTTCCCGGGACGCCAGGCCTCAGTCCTGAAAAACAGGTAAAGGTACCACACATTCGTGTTTGCATTAAAACAGTCATCACAAGAATGCCCTGCGGGAGCCGCACAGTCTAGCTGTGCTGGGGCCAGAAAGAACCGCTTGGTAACACGGAAGTTATTCATTGTCAACGCCAGCCTCGCCTGAGCCCAGGCGGTGACTGACTGACTGACTGACGGTGGTTCCAGGCGTGGCCAGTGCTCGTCACGGGGTCTCCCGCCCCGGCGCCAAGCAGCCGATTGACCCTCCGCCCTTTCACCCTCTCTCCTAGATCAATGCGCTCACGGGAACTCTTTTTACTTCTAAAGTCCTAGAAGAGAGGGCGGAGAGAGAGAGCGAGGCCCCCGGGGCCCCGGGGGCCGACCGGGCGGAGCAGGTGTACGACTGGAGCGCGGGCTTGGAGGACGCGGACGACTCCCACCTGTACTTCTCCCCGGACCAGGGCAACGTGGTCTTCGCCAGCGCCATCGACGGCTGGGGCTTCGGGTGAGTCCGTCCCTCAGGTCCAGCCTCGCTGTGGCTTCCAGACACAGCTGATGTGTGTGTTTTATATTTTTATTGATGTCAGAGAAGAAGGGAGAGGGAGAGAGAGAGAGACATCCATGACGAGAGAGAATCACGGACCGGCTGCCTCCTGCACGCCCCCCACTGGGGATCGAGCCCGCAACCCGGGCCTGTGCCCTGACCGGGAATCAAACCCTGGACCTCCTGGTTCCTAGGTCAGCGCTCAGCCACTGAGCCACGCGGGCCGGGGGCTACACAGCTGATACTTTAAATGGAACTTTGTGTTTTGAGATCATTGTAGATGCACCACAGTTGTTAGAAGGAATACAGATTCTCTTTTTACTGATCCCTGAAGTAGCAGCCACACAGGGCAACCAATTGATGGTTCTGTCTCGTCTCTCTCCTCCCCTCCCTCCCTCGCTCTCTCCCTCCCTCCTTAGTCTCTCTCAATAGAATCCATAAGAACATGTCCCCGGATGAGGATTAAACACAATAAAAGGCACCATGGCATGAATTCTGCTTCATGGGGAGGTAGAGAGATGGGACAAGACATGGGCTCTGGAGCCAGACTGTGTGGGCTGCATCCCAGCGTCACGTGCTCCCTGTGTCACGTCTCTGCTCCTTTGTCCCTTTCTGTAAAGGGGGGGGTTAGCGCCTGCCTCGGGGGAGAGGGAACGAGTGCAGTGAGGGACACATTCGAGGCACTTTGGACAGAACGGTGCCTGGTCATTCTGACTGATGTCACTAATGACATGACCACTTGCTTTTTTTTTTTTTCCCCCCCAGAATTGAGCACTTTGCCCAAATCTACAGTCAAAAAATTGGCATAAAAAAGGAAGTTCTTTTGAAAACATTGTGGGGAGACTATTACATAAATATGAAGGCCAAGAAGATCATGAAGGTGGATCAGGTAATGGGCTTATGTCCCTTTTGTTTTCTTGTTGTTTTTTTATTGTTGCTGTTTTTAATTCTCACCCAAGGATCTTTTTAGGGAGAGTGGAAGGGAGGGGGAGAGACAGAGAGAAACATCGATGTGAGAGGAACACATCAATGGGTTGCCTCCTGCATGAGCCCTGACCAGGGCCTGGGCCGGGGAGGAGCCTGCAACCAAGGTACGTACCCTTGACCGGAATCGAACCCAAGACCCTTCCGTCCTCAGGCCGATGCTCTATCCACTGAGCCACATGGCCAGGGCTCTCTTTTGAATGTGGGTTCCTCCCCTTAGGAACCTGAACTGTGACCCCTTTAGTGGATGTAATTCGGCTCTGACTCATGGGGGCAGTTCCTGAAGGATGTTTCACCGTCTGTGTTTGGTTTATGCTCATGAATCTTATATTCAAGTGCTGCTTAAATAGAGCGCTTCACATACAGGGAGCAAAGAGTTGCTTTCTTTTTTTTTTTTTAGAGGAGAAAAATCTTAGATCCTGGTCACTTGAAGACATTTTTTAAAAATACTTTTTATTGATTTCAGAGAGAAAGGGAGAGGGAGAGAGAGATAGAAACATCAATGAGGAGAGAGAATCATTGATCAGCTGCCTCCTACACGCCCCACACTGGGGATCGAGCCCACAACCCAGGCATGTGCCCTGACCAGGATTCGAACCTGGGACCTTCTGGTTCATGGGCCGAGGCTCAACCACTGAGCCACACCAGCCAGGCTTGAAGACCCATTTTGCATCATGTACATGTGTGCCACCTCCACCATAAACAGACATCTCTTTCACACCCCTCTGTGTGGCCTACATGACATCCTTGCCTTAGCTGAGGCCTTCTTTTTTTTTTTTTAAATATATTTTATTGATTTTTTACAGACAGGAAGGGAGAGGGATAGAGAGCTAGAAACATCGATGAGAGAGAAACATCGATCAGCTGCCTCCTGCACACCTCCCACTGGGGATGTGCCTGCAACCGAGGTCCATGCCCTTGACCGGAATCGAACCCGGGACCCTTCAGTCTGCAGGCCGGTGCTCTATCCACTGAGCCATACCAGTTAGGTGCCGAGGCCTTCTCTTATCCATGCCCGTCCCCTTGCGTGCTGAGGGGGGAGCGGGTGCTCCGGGGCCCTGCCTCTGGGGACGGGGGGGGCAGGGCTGCCCAGTCCCAGGCGGCGAGGTCCTTTTCCTGAAGCTTCGCTCCTCAGTGTCGAGTTCAGGGTTTCATAAATTTATTCTCACTGAAGAGCACAGGTGTTCTTCTTAGAAAGGACTCAGAGGGCACAGGGAAGACAACAGCCAGAGGCCAGCACCCAGCTACTGCCGTGGTTTTCATTTCTTTTATTTTACTTGGTTAATCCTCCCCCGAGGATATTTTTCCATTGATTTTTAGAGAGAGAGGAAGGGAGAGGGAGAGACAGAAACATCGATGGGAGAGAGACACATCGATGGGTTGCCTCCTGCACAAGTCCCAACCAGGGCCCGGGCTGGGGAGGAGCCTGCAACCGAGGTCCATGCCCTTGACCGGAATCGAACCCGGGACCCTTTGGTCTGCAGGCAGACGCTCTATCCACTGAGCCACACCGGCCAGGGCTCTTGTGTTCTGGCTGACTAGATCTCTCCGTCCCTCACTGCGATTGTACAGTCTGCGTAATGTGGCTCCTTTCTTGCTTGTTACTATGAAGCACAAAGCCCCACGTGTGAGCCTCTTCCCTGGGCCATGGCAGGCCTTGAATCAGCAGCGTATTGAAGGGGGGCCAGTGCAGGGAGCGGGGAAGGCGGGGGCCTGACTGGAGGTTTGATCTCGGCCCCAGCCCTCACCAGCTGCGCCCTGTGCCTCAGTGTTTCCATCTGTGAAATGGAGGCAGCAGGCTGGCCTCATGGGGCGGGTATGATAACGATACGAAGCCATCCAAGGAAAGCCTGGAGACCGTCCTGTCCCCTGAGTGCCCTGTCATCAGTGTGTGCTGTGAGCGCGTCATCTTTACATCAGCGGTTCTCAACCTGTGGGTGCAACCCCTTTGGCGGTCGAATAACCCTTTCACAGGGGTCGCCTAAGCCCATCCTGCATATCAGGTATTTACATGACGATTCATAACAGTGGCAACATGACAGTGATGAAGTAGCCACGGAAATAATTCCATGGCTGGGTCACAACAGGAGGAACTGCATTTAAAGGGCCAGGAGGCTGAGACCCGCTGGTTTACACAATCCCTCCCCTCAGGTCGGACGTAGTGTCTGTTTCTAATTTCCGGACGTTTTTTGTAAGTAAGACTCCGGCCGACATCTTTGCGTAAATCCTTTGTCTTCGTGATGACTTTTTTAACCGAGCACTCAGAGGTAACGACTTAATTTCCCACTAACTTGTCACTAGCTCTTCAGAAGGCCGTCTCGGCTGATGGTCCATCTGATTGGGCGTGTGAGAGCACCGTCTCACGGGGCTCTGCGTTATTATGCAGTTCGGTAAAAGAAATGGTAGGTTTTTTGTTCTTAATTTCCTCTTCCTTGAAGTTGATTCTTTTTCAGGTTAGGAATATCCTTTAGCCCGGCCGGCGTGGCTCCGTGGTTGAACGTCAACCTATGAACCAGGGGGTCCTGGTTCACTTCCCGGTCAGGGAACGTGCCTGGGTTGCGGGCATTCAGGAGGCAGCCGATCCATGGTTCTCTCTCATCATGGATGTTTCTCTCCTTCTCCCTTCCTCTCCGAAAGCAGTAAAATATTAAAAAATAATGATAATGTTCTGTAGCAGGAAGTTCATGGCGAGGCCTGTACGTGCAGTCACGTGTTCGCTCTCCGCTGGGCGCTCCGTGGTGTTTTGAGGGGCGCAGGGGGGCCTCCGCAGTGACGTGTCCCCCAAACGGTCTCATCATTGTGAAGGCGATAGTTCCCGTAGTTCCCGCAGGGAGAGAACGGTGGGTTACTGAACCTCCTCTCCTCCCCTCTGCGGTTCAGTAAATATCTTCTAGTCGAAATGAGGCGTGTCGATAATAAAACATGTCAAGAATGAGTATTACGCCCCGGCCGGTGTGGCTCAGTGGATAGCGTGTCGGCCCGAGGACTGACGGGTCCCAGGTTCAGTTCTGGTCAAGGGCACGTACCTCGGTTGCAGGCTTGATCCCTGGCTCTGGTCCAGGTGCACGTGGGAGGCAGCGAATTGATGTGACTCTCACATTGATGTTTCTCCCTGTCTTTCCCCCTCCCTTCCACGTTCTCTAAAAAAAAAAAAAGGAAAAATATCCTTAGGTAAGGATTAACAACAACAACAATAAAGGATAGTATTTAAGATCCCCTATTAAATACACGGAAACCTGAGCGTGTTCATTCTCTTTTACAGGCGAAAGGAAAGAAGCCGTTATTCGTGCAGTTAATCCTGGAGAATATATGGAGCTTGTACGACGCTGTCTTGAAAAAGTAAGACTTACAGAACTGGTGACTGCGGGCAGGTAGAATGTGCCTCAGTTTCCAGTTGCCTGAGTCCTGCTTGCGGAAGCTGAGAGAGACGGGGCAAGTGAGGAGAGAGAGCCTGGCGATGAGTTGGTGACAGGGCTGGGAGGCGATTTCATGGAGCCTGTGTGACCCAAGCCAAGCGCAGCACGAGGCACAGGAGAGAAATGCTTTATAGAGGCCGCGGGGCAGGGATGAAAGGATGGAGGGACACATTGGACCTTTATTTTTTATTGATTTGGGAGAGAAAGAGAAATGTCAATTGGTTGTTCCACTTCTTTTTAACATATTTTTATTGATTTCAAAAGGAAGGGAGAGGGAGAGAGATAGAAACATCCATGATGAGAGAGAACCATGGATCGGCCACCTCCTGCACGCCCCCACTGGGGTTGGAGCCCACAACCCAAGCATGTGCCCTTGACCGGGAATCAAACCTGGGACCCTGCAGCCCGCAGGCTGATGCTCTATCCACTGAGACAAACCGGCCAGGGCTGGACCTTTATTTTTAAAAACCCAGTTTGAAATAAAATAGTCATCGTAGCAGAAAGGTGCCTGCTAGCTAGACATTAATAATGGGAACCTTGGGCACACACATGGCTGGGACAAGTGCAAAAGAAAGCTTGCCTCGGCGAGTTCAGTGTCTGGGTTATTCCTGAGATGGGTCCCTGCCCCCTGAGCATGCGTTTGTGACCCTGGCATGCGTTTGTGACCCTGGCAGAGTTGGCTTAAGGAGGCTGTGGTCTGGTGCTGCAGGACAAATCTGTAATAATAAAAGCGTAATATGCTAATTAGACCGGACAGCCGAACGACCTGCGGGACGAAGCCAGGGCTGCGAGGGCCAAGCCCCTTGCACGGATTTCGTGCGCCGGGCCTCTAGTTTGAGAGCAAGGTTCCTTTAGGAGTGGACGGGTGGAGACGGGGCCTCCCGTGCTGTGGCGGGAGCCCCTGCAGTCCTTTTCCGTTGTTGGTAGAAAAAGTCATGCATGAGGAGTAAACGCTGTCGGATAATGGTGAGGTCCCTGTCCTCGCCGCTCCTTCACGCCTGTGTGACCTTCCACCCCGCTCTTGTGCTCGCTGCAGGGACAAAGAAAAGATTGATAAAATCGTCACCTCCTTGGGGTTGAAGATCGGGGCCCGGGAGGCGCGGCACTCGGACCCGAAGGTCCAGGTCAGCGCCATCTGCAGCCAGTGGCTGCCCATCTCCCAGGCTGTGCTCGGTATCCTTTCTGTTCGTGGTTTTTGATGGGACCATCGTTCTGACAAAGTGGTGGAAGGGGGGTTTACTGGCCACCAAGAAATCCTCGGGAAATACTGCATCCCGATCCAACCCCACTTGCCGTGCTCATTTCTTAGTGTTCTATGAAACTATTTAACCGTTTTTATACTGCCTGGCCGTGCGGCTCAGTGGGTAGCGCGCCGGCCTGCGGACTGACGGGTCCCGGGGTCGATTCCACTCAAGGGCATGGACCTGGGTTGCGGGCACATCCCCAGTGGGGGGCGTGCAGGAGGCAGCTGATCGATGCATCGCTCTCATCGATGTTTCTAACTCTCTATCCCTCCCCCTTCCTCTCTGTAAAAAATCAATAAAATATATATTTTTAAAAAATTCTTATACTAATACTAGTTAGTATTTATCCTAACACCAGTCTAAATGTATGTTCTTCTAAGAAGATATCCCTTTTTATTTTTGTTTATTAATCTGTAAAAACAGACACTTTTACTAAAATTTACATATAAGTAGATAATTGAGAAGTTTTAGGTCACTGTTTTACTTAGTACCATATTTCCTTTAGTGTGTTGATATTACTCATAAGGTTTTAATATCAAAAAGACTTAATTATGAAGTGGCATACATTAACTGAAGTAATTTTATGTACTTATTTATTTTTTTTTAATGTACAGTTCAGTAGTGTTAAGTATATTCATTTATTTTTTAATATATTTTCATTGATTTCAGAGAGGAAGGGAGAAGAGGGAGATAGAAACATCTATGATAAGAGGGAATCATTGATTGGCTGCCTCCTGCACACCCCCTACTGGGGATCGAGGCCACAACCCGGGCTTGTGCCCTTGTTCAGAATTGAACCCGGGACCCTTCAGTCTGCAAGCCAACGCTCTGTCCACTGAGCCACACCAGCTAGGGCACTGAAGTAATTTTATAGATGAATTTAATCTCTTTCTTTTTTTTTGGTGATCCTCATCCGAGGATATTTTTCCATCGATTGTTAGGGAAAGTGTAAGAGAGACAGAGAGAAACACATGGATGGGTTGCCTCCTGCACGTGCTCCAACCAGGGCCCGGGCCCGGGAGGAGCCTGCCACCGAGGTCTGTGCCCTTGACCGGAATCGAACCCGGGACCCTTCGGTCTGCAGGCCACCGTTCCAGCTGGCCAGGGCTCATTCCTTGTTGCCGCAGGATTTGGTGTAGGTTGTGGTCTCGTCCTCGGAGATTGCACGCATCGGTGTTGGAGTCCTTAACAGCAGACCGCAGCCATGGTGTGTCAGAAGCTCCCCAGCCCCCTCGACATCACACCTGAGCGCGTGGAGAAGCTGCTGTGCTCGGGCTCCCAGACGTTCGACTCGCTTCCGCCGGAAACCCAGGCGCTGAAGGCCGGTGAGGGACAGAGGAGCGTGCATGCCCCCTCATCTTTAAAAGGAAACACACTTTTTTTATTTCAGAGAGGGAGAGGGAGAGAGGGAAACATCCATGATGAGAGGGAGTCACGGATCGGCCGCCTCCTGCACGCCCCCCACTGGGGATGGAGCCCGAAACCCGGGCCTGTGCCCTGACCGGGAATCGAACCCTGACCTCCTGGTTCCTAGGTCGACGCTCAGCCACTGAGCCACGCCGGCCGGGCCTCTGAACTTTTCAAGGCTTCCCCAGGCAAGACTTCCGGACCATGTTCCATTCCGACTTCCGGAATGTTTTTTCTCGTTGGAATTTGACTGGTGGGATAACTTAGGGGTAAAATTTTAGATGTGGGGCGATTTTCAAGAAAAAATCACTAACGGATTTTATCCCGTCAGTGTTGGCTAAGAAAATGTCAGCATGTGCTTTGAATTGTGAACAGTTTATAGATGTGGGCCCTGGCCAGGCGGCTCCTCGCTGGGGCGTCGTCCCACACAACCAAAGGCTGCAGGTTCATTCCCAGTCGCTAGGCTGTAGGTGCAAGCCCTGGTTGGGGTGCGTACAGGAGGCAACTGGTCCATGGTTCTCTCTCGCACTGATGTTTCTCCTCTCTCTCTCTCTCTCTCTCTCTCTCTCTCTCTCTCTCTCTCTCTCCCCCTCTCTCCTTCCTTCCCCCCCCTCTCTTTCTGTCCCTCCCTCCCCTCTCCCTCCACCATCCTTCCTCTAAACATATCCTCAGATGAGGATTAAAACTTGAAGTGTATCAAAGGTTTTGTAGATCCAGGGAAAATTGACATCTTTTATAATAATGGACCTCAGTTTATATCTAAGGTTTTTTACATTGCTGTCATTATAATATTCTATTTTTTATTGATGAAGGTATTACATATGTGTCTTTATCCCCCTAGTGTCCCCCCCGCCCCCACTCACGCCCTCACCCCCCAGTGTCTGGGGCCATTGGTTCGGCTTATATGATCTTTGTGTGTTTCATCCGCGAGCTTCCTGCTGGCTGCTGGCCTCGGCTCGCATCCCTGATCCTGTTGCTTCTCCCCTGGGTCCAGGGAATACTTACTGGGGCTTGTGGCGGGCAGCGAGCCCGCTCACTGGCTTCAGTTCCGTATCGGCGTCCCCCAGCCCTCCTCCTGCCCTGTTAATGCTGCTTTTCTTTCCTCGTTTTTGCCAATTCTGCTTGTTCTTTTTCCTCTTTTCCGGCAGTTTTACGGTTTTCCAAATGGACTTTTTATGGTAGTTGTAAAAGGTTATAGGCTGCTTACATATTTAGATGATGCCATAGTGAAAACATCTTAATTGTTCTCCAGAAAAATCTGGATCTTTCACAAAGGGAAAAAACAGTGACATGCTTGCTTTCTGCTCGCTCAGCTTTCATGAAATGCGGGAGTGACGAGACCGCGCCCGTCATCATCTTTGTGTCCAAAATGTTTGCTGTTGACACTAAGGCTTTGCCTCAGAACAGGCCCAGGTACGGACGGGGCGGGGTGGTGCTGGGGGGCGGCGTACACGCGCTCAGTGGGAGGGCGGGTCCCCGAGAAAGGTCCCCGCAGGCGTGCGAGCTCTGTGGGCACGTGGGGCCTGCGGGTCAGCTCATGCGCTCAGGGTGCCTGGGGCCCGCGTCCTCCAAGGAAGACTCAGGGGCCTGCTCTCCCGGTGCCACCGCCACTGGGGAGGGAACTGGGGAGCCTTCTGCCCCGAAGGGCCCGGGGCCCGTTGTCGACCGGTCCCGGCACATGAGTGCTGCTGGTTCCCTGCTCGTCCGCGTGAGAGACGCTGGTGCCGCCCGAAGCTGACGTGCGTGGCGTCCCGCAGGCCTCTCACTCAGGAAGAAATTGTGCAGAGGCGTGAGCAGGCGAGACAGAGGCACGCGGAGAGGCTCGCGGCAGCTCAGGACCCGGCACCCGCGGGGCCCACCGCCGACGGGAGCACCCCTGAAACGAGTCCAGACGGAGAGGAGCCGAAAGGTACAGCTTTCCCAATGGGCTTTGGTGCCAAATATATATATATTTTTAATGTCAAACGTCTGTACTTGTTTCTTCAATATATTTTTACTAGAGGCCGAATGCACGAAATGTGTGCACAGGCAGGGTCCCTAGGCCTGGCCGGCACTCAGGGCTGATCTGTGGGGCGACCGGTGGGATGATGGGGGGGGGGGCCCGCTGGCACCCACCTTGGCCGGCCTGGGGCCTGCGGGCTGGGGGCAGCTCCTGGGCTGAGCGTCTGCCCCCTGGTGGTCAGTGTGCGTCATAGCAATGGGCCGTTCCACCATTTGGCCAATTTGCATATTAGGCTTTTATTATATAGGATAGGATTGATTTCAGAGAGGAAGGGAGAGAGAGAAAGAGAGAAACATTCACGACGAGAGAGAATCATGGATCGGCTGCCTCCTGCACGCCCCCCACTGGGGATCGAGCCCACAACCCGGGCATGTGCCCTGACCAGGAATCGAACCCTGATCTCCTGGTTCATAGGTGGACGCTCTATCCACTGAGCCAAACCGGTTAGGGCTATTCTTTTATTCTTGCTGTTTCTGTCCTGAAGCTGGGCCAGATATCCATTGTATTCACTGTCCCTCTGTGTCCCCCGCCCGGGGGAGGGCGTGCTTGGCACTCATGACCCCTTTGTTCCTGGCAGGGGGTGAGCCGCAGGTGGGGAGTGTGACCCCTATGCCTGCGCCGCGGGAAGAAAGCAGCCAAGAGACCAACCAGGAGACGTTCGTGGCGTTTGCTCGCGTGTTCAGCGGCGTGGCCCGCAGAGGAAAGAAAATCTTTGTCTTGGGGCCTAAGTACAGTCCTGTGGAATTTCTGCAGCGGGTAAGACCGGAAGCCAAACTCAAGTATTCGTTTCCCGGTTCTGGTGTCTTTTAAGTTGGCGAGATCGGCGATCACCTTATTGGTAGATTTCTCGCGTCTAGAAAGGCACATGGAGGTGAATTCTGTGTCTCCTCTCACGTGGCCTGGGTGACATTCGGTAGACCTGTCTCACTCGGTAGCATTTAGGGAAGGGAACTGCCATATGAACCATGTGTTCTGGCCTTAAAGGTTGTGAGGCCTTTCCCTCCGAGGCCAGAAGAAGGAACGGGGAGGACACAGGGCGAATCTTCGGGAAACGGAGATGCGGAGTCTGGGTGACACGGACAGGCGTGGGCACGCGCAGGGGGCAGCAGCAGGCGCCCGCGGGCAGTCCCAGGCGCCGCTCAGGAGGGTCTGAGCCGCTGAGCAGTGGCTTCCAGATGTGCCCGAGCCAAAGGCAAGGGCCCCCACCAGCTGGAGCCGTGGCGGGACAGGCTCGGGTGCGGGAGGCTGAGGGTGCCAGAGCCCCGGGAGCCGGTCGGGTCCCTAGGAAGCAGGGAGGCGGAACCTACTCGTCAGGGTCCACGCAAAGCCCTGCTGAGGCTCTGGGTGGCGTCGCTTTAAATCAGTGCCTATTCGGGTTATTTAATTTAATTAATTAATTTATTTTTAAATATTTGTATTGATTTCAGAGAGGAAGGGAGACGGGGAGAGGGAGAGAAGCATCAACAATGAGAGAGAATCATGGACCGGCTGCCTCCTGCATGCACCCTACTAGGGATCTAGCCCGCATCCCGGGCATGTGCCCTTGGCTAGCATCAAACCTGGGACCCTTCAGTCTGAAGGCCGACGCCCTGTCCACTGAGCCACACCAGCTAGGGCCAGGGTTTGACTGTTTTTTAAAAAAATATATTTTTATTGATTTCAGAGAGGAAGGGAGAGGGAGAAACATCATGAGAGAGAATCATTGATAGGCTGCCTCCTGCACGTCCCCTGGGGACCAAGCCCACGACCCGGGCATGTGTCCTTGACTGGAATTGAACCCGGGACCCTTCAGTCCACAGGCTGATGCTCTATCCACTGAGCCACACCAGCCAGGGCTATTTTTAAATCCATGAGGCACCATTTCAAATTTGCATGCTTCACAGTTACATGAAATGTGACCTCCCCACGTCTCACTTATGAATGAAAATAACTCTGTATGTATGAACCGATGTTTCCATTTCCTGCTCCCTCACTCACCAGCGACCATTCTCCCTCTCCCAGGTGCCATCGGGCTTCTCTACTCCCCTGGACGAGCTGCCTGCGGTCCCCCACATGGCGTGCTGCACGCTGGAGCACCTGTACCTCCTGATGGGGCGGGAGCTGCAGGACCTGGAGGAGGTGCCGCCAGGAAACGTGCTGGGTAGGTGCTGCTGGGCGTCCGCGTCCCCGAGCGGCCCCTGACACCCGCTCACTCGGCGGAGTCTTTGAAGGAGAGGCCGGCTCTTTCCTGCTGTGCTGAGACTTCGCGCAGTGCATGTGAGTCATTAGCGTGTAGGTCAGTGCCTTGGTGTGACTTATGGTCGTTCTTTTGTTGTTGTTGTTAATCCTCCCCCCGAGGATATTTTCCCATTGATTTTTAGAGAGAGCGGAAGAGAGAGGGAGACAGAGAAACATCGATGTGAGAGAGACACATCGATGGGTTGCCTCCTGCACGAGCCCCGATCAGGGCCCAGGGAGGAGCTGGCCACCGAGGTCCGTGCCCTTGACTGGAGTCTAACCCGGGACCCTTGAGTCTGCAGGCCGATGCTCTATCCGCTGAGCCACACCGGCCAGGGCTGTGGTAGTTCTTTCAAAAAAAAAAAAAAAAAGTAAGTGCTGCTCATGTCGTCTGTGAACGCTCCGAGCTGGGGCCTTCTGTCTGCGAGCAGCGGAACTCCTGCTCCCGGCCCTTCTCGCTCTGAGTTCCGGGGACCTGTTTGGGCCGAGTGTCTTGGAGACGGATCTGCTGCCGTCGTTGGGGAGTTCCCTTCCTGGTGTCGTCAGGACGACCAGTAGGTTTTTAATTTGGCTCCTCGGTTTGGTGGGTGACCGGTCGGAGTGGCTCCGTCAGCACGTCTGGAGCTCGTTTCCCGCCTCACAGCCAGAAGCGCCTTTTCAGGCCCGTTTCCCTGCGTCGTCGTAAAAACCCGGGCCCTCGGAGCAGGAGAGCCGTGCCCTCCGCCCCGTGTTTCCTAAGAGCATCTCGTCACGGCTGGGAGTGAGTTTAAGACGGGCCGGGGCGGGGGGGGGGGGGGGGGGGGGGATGGGGAGAGAAGGCCAGGGTTCCGGCTTGTTAGTGCGTGGAAGTGACCGCCCGGGAGAGCGGCGGCCGCAGCCGGGGTAAGGGACGTGGACTCCAGCCCGCAGGGCGCTCGGCTGCGGTGGCCGGGACCCGGTTTGTCAGCACAGCTTCTCGGTGGTTTTCCTGTTGGTCCTCCGTCCCCTGAGGCCGTTTTCCATTGATTGTTGGAGAGAGCGGAGGAGAGGGGGAGAGGCAGAGGAACATCGATGTGAGAGGCCCATCCATGCGTGGCCTCCTGCACACGCCCCGACCAGGGCCCGGGCCAGGGAGGAGCCTGCAGCTGGGGCACTGAGCCCTTGACCGGAATCGAACCCGGGACCCTTCGGCCCGCAGGCCGACGCCCTGTCCACTGAGCCACGCTGGCCAGGGCTGTGTGTATGTGGGGGGCGGGGGGGGTTAACTTAAGACAGGTTTGTCTTTTGGATGAAAAGCATAAGCCGGGTGGCTGATCTGGTGGAAACATCCGCCTGGTCCCTTTACCTGCTGCCGCCTAAGGACCCCGAGCCCAGCGGCTCCACTGAGACAGCGGGTACTTCCTCACGCCCTCGGGCCACGTGGTTTGCTTGGCAGCTCCTCCTCTGTTCCGCGTGGCGTCACCTGAGGTGCTGAGAGCCTGGGCACGACAGCTACTCGAAGGCTCTGCACCCCGTGTCTGAGGGTGACACTGGTCGTCTGGGGGCCCTCGGATGGGAGTGGGACTGGGGCTGGACCTGTGGCTGTGACTTGTTTTTAATGAATATGTGTTTATACGTATTTTATTGATCTCAGAGAGGAAGGGAGCGGGAGAGACAGATGGAAACATCCATGATGAGAGAGGATCACGGATCGGCTGCCTCCTGCACGCCCCACACTGGGGATCGAGCCCTTGACCTGGGCCTGTGCCCTGACCGGGAATCGAACCCTGACCTCCTGGTTCATAGGTCGACCCTCCACCACTGAGCCCCGCCGGCCGGGCCCATGCGACTTTTCCATGTGGCTGCTTGGCCCCCTCACCATTTGCTGGCTGGTGAGCGTCCCAGTAGGAGAGGAAGGAGGTGTCATGATGGCGCCTCTGAGCCCTCGGCCCCACTCCCGCCCCGTCCCTTCCTCAGACGGAAGTGAGTCGCTGACTGGCCCGGATCCAAAGGCGGAAACTCACTCCACCTCTTGACGGGACCCGCGTCAGAGAGTTTGTGGGCGTGTTTTAAAGGGCCACCCCACGAGTCCGAGATGACTCTCGTTTTCCCTTACACGTTAACGGGCCGTGATGGGGCGCAGGTGACACATTACAGCACGGAGCGATGTCTGTGGCGCTCGCGGCCGGCCTGGGAATGCTGTTTCATTTGTGAGCCTTGTTCGCTCAGGGAGAAAGTCCTCCCTCCGTTTTCAGAGGGGATAGTGGAGAGCCATGTGCCTGGTGCTCGTGTGCTCCCATCAGACGGGAGACAGTCGGGGTTGTCGGATGCCGATGCCAGGCTTGCTGGCGGCGGGGTGAGCGCATCGCCTGGCGTTCGGGGCAGGCCTCTCGCGGGCGCGTGGGGCACGCAGACGCCACTCTGGAGCGAGGCTGTTACTCACGGGAGACCTGACGCCGAGCCGTCAGCGTGGGGCGGGTTTCTGCGGCTCGCGGACAGGTCATTGAGAGTTTAGAATTCTGTAACTCCAACCTGGTGTCTGGAGAAGTGGGTGTAGGTGAGCCTGGCAGACTCCCACGCCCAGCACACAGTGGCCTCTTGTTCAGTGTCCTCCCGAGAAGGGAAGCGTTTGCCGCAGGCCCGGCTCACAGGCGAGGGGAAATTGAATTAGGGTTCCAAGTCTGCAGCCCTTTCTGCCTCGCTTCCAGATCTCTTCCATATGGTGAAATCTTGACGATTTCAGGGGCGCACTTTAAGAGGAAACCTGATATTCCCCTTTTTACAGCGTGAGGGAAGCAGTGGGTGCTGCCCAGCCTTTTTCTGAACTGGTTCCAGTTCTGCCAGGGGAGGTTGCTGGGCTGACGGGAAGTCAGTGTGGTTTCAATGAGTGAGTGTGTGTCTCCTTGTCAGGTGGGGGGGGGGGGGGACTGAGGAGTCAGAAGCCTTTGAAGGGTTTACTGGCAGATTTTTAAAAAATATATATTTTTATTGATTTCAGAGAGGAAGGGAGGGGGGGAGAGAGAGAGAGAGAGAGAGAGAGAGAGAGAGAGAGACATCAGTGATGAGAGAGAATCATGAATCGATCGGCTGCCTCCTGCATGCCCCCTACTGGGGACGGAGCCTGCAATCCGGGCATGTGCCCTGACCGGGAATCGAACCTGGGACCTCCAGGTTCATTGGTCGATGCTTAACCCACTGAGCTACACTGGCCGGGCCAGCCTCTCTTCTGTTAACTTCTGGGAGACCAGCTGCTCTCTTGGTGGCACACGTGAATCCCAGCCTGCCTGGGGACCGCTCATCTGGTCCATTTCCCAAAGCTTTGGGCATTTGGTGAGCCTTTTCCTCTGTTGACATAGCCTTACCCTAATTGTCACCTTTCTTCGGACATTTCACTTGACATTGGAAGGTGGAGGGCGTAGGAGAGGGAGGTGGGCATATCGATCCATGTGGGATAAACCTTCCTTTCTCAGGATCCAAAGCGGCTTAAAAGAAAACAAATAAGAGGCGTGGTTTTGTACACGTAGCGAAGTGCTGTTTGCTCTGAAAGGATGAGCCTTTGTTTGTTTAATTTCGTGGCGCAGTCGTTCTTGCACTTGTCTTTTGGGCTTCGTCTGTGCTTGGTCCTGCACCTCCCACGTGGTTGGATTCCCACTCGGGCTGCTTGAATCTCCCGGTTCTCTCCAGGCCAGGGGTGGGCAAACTTTTTGACTCGAGGGCCACAATGGGTTCTTAAACTGGACCGGAGGCCGGAACAAAAGCATGGATGGAGTGTTTGTGTGAACTAATATAAATTCAAAGTAAACATCATTACATAAAAGGGTACGGTCTTTTTTTTTTTTTTTAGTTTTATTCATTCCAAACGGGCCGGATCCGGCCCGAAGGCCGTAGTTTGCCCACGGCTCCTCTAGGCCCTTCACAGTGTGGATCGCAGACCAGCCAGAAGGCAGCCTCTTGTCTGAGAAGGGCTCTGTCGCGGGAACTCCCAGACCAGAGTCTGTGCCGCAGACAGAGCGCTGGGTCACGTGATCTCTGTGCCCGCATACGATGCGCTGGGTCACATGATCTCTGTTCCCGCATACAGTGCTCTGGGTCACGTGATCTCTGTGCCCGCATACGGTGCGCTGGGTCACGTGATCACTGCGCCAGACAGTGCGCTGGGTCACATGATCTCTGTGCCCGCAGACAGTGCGCTGGGTCACGTGATCTCTGCCCGCATAAGTGCGCTGGGTCACGTGATCTCTGTGCCCGTATACAGTGCGCTGGGTCACGTGATCTCTGTGCCCGTATACAGTGCGCTGGGTCACGTGATCTCTGTGGCCCTCTTCCTTTGGCTGGCTCTCCAGGAACCTCCCCCCTGCCCGTGACCTGGCTTTCCCGTCGGCTCTATTGCTTGGCCGTTCTCCATATTGCCTCTGCCCACCCCTCCGTCTGTGGATTGCTCGAGGTGACACCCAGAAAGCCTTTGACAGCCCTGGCCAGTGTGGCTCAGTGAATAGAGCGTCGGCCTGCGGACCAGAGGGTCCTGGGTTCAGTTCCGGTCAAGGGCTGGACCTCGGTTGCAGGCTCCTCCCCTGCCCGGGCTGTGGTCGGTGCACGTGCGGGAGGCAACCCATTGATGTCGCTCTCACATCGATGTCTCTCTCTGTCTCTCCCTCTCTCTTCCACTCTCCCTAAAAATGAATGGAAAAATATCCTCGGGGGAGGATTTAAAAAAAAAGAAAGAAAGCCTTAAAGGGGTAGGAACTCCACCCCCTGGAGATCTCTGTCCTTGGATTCCCGAGGACCGTGGCATGGCTGGGCCTCCGGAGGGCCAGGCGGCGTTCTCTCTCTTGAGCCAGTTCGGAGGCCTGGTCCCGTTCCCCGAAAGCGCAGTTAGAGATATCTCCCCCCCCCCCCCCCCCCCCTTCCCCCCACTACTGGGCAGAGGCCGAAAGTGGCTGAGTCTGAAGCCCGGGCAGCCTGTCCAGCGCCAGCCAGGGCCGCAGCTGCCCCCGACGGCCACCAGGGGGCAGCCGTGCCCACCGCCCGTCCTGCCTGCACACAGAACAAAGACCAGGTGTCCCGGGGAGCCTGTGCAGGAGCCCGGCCCGGGCGGCCCTCGCCCCACGCGGGACATCTGTCGCCTTCACCTGGGACTCCTGGTGATGAAGACGCGGAGCCGGTGGTGGGTGGGCTGTGCGTGCTGAGGGCTGTGTGCTTTGTGGACTGAACTCGAGGGAACCCGCGCAGGGCGCGTCTGGGCTCTGTGACCTGCCCCGGCCCGGCCGGGTCCTGCGCGCGGGGGCGGGCGTTTGCATCATGGGGCTTTAGGGACGCCCGAGTCGTGGAGAGAGGGGGTGAGGCGCGCAGCCTGCCGCTCGGCCTGAAGGAGGACTTCAAAGCCGCATTTACATTTCTGTTGGCCGTGCTCTCCCTCCCGCCCTCCCGCCTCCCGGCCGAATACTAGCGGCATTGTTCCCGTTGTATATTTTTCCCCTCCGGCTTCCTCTTCGTCTTGGAAACTGAGGAACGGCTCCTCGGGTAGTTTCTGCTTGGAAAAAGCATTATCATGAAAATATATGCGGCTCCGCGGCCCCGCGCAGTTAGCGGAACGCCGTGGCAGGGCTTGCTGTATGCGCCCCAGGTGACCGGCGTTCATCTGCGGCAGCTCCGCGCCTAATTGCATTGCTGATCGTATTTCAAAGGGCCTGGGCCGTGGGTTTCCCTGCTGGCAGGCGCTGCTGATCCTAACCCGGCCCTGTGACCTGGCTCTGTAAGCGGGGAGAAATCAGATCCCCTTGCAAAATCAAAGGCCAGCTCAGCCCCTCCCCTGGGAGGCAGTAGGCAGAGAGGGGAGATCTCCACAGAAGCAGCAATTAGTCCGTTTATTGGGGAGCAGTTGTTTCTCTTCAAAGCCACACGCCTGCCATTTTTGCCAAAAACGACAGTGGCAAAATTTCATTTTCGAGACAATTTGCACAATGTCCTTGTCTCTGTGTATCTTTCGTTAGCTGATAACAAAGGGCGTGACCCCTCTATGCACTGGAGAGGCGGACACATCCAGCTGGATGGAGTCAGCATTCCCGTAGACCTACTGCGTGCTGGCTGTTCAGTCAGTTCTGTGTATGTTTCTCATTGAAGCCTCACCACAAACACGAGTCGTAAACTTACCTTCATTTGCAGTTGAGAAAACTGGGACTCAGAAGGGCTTTGTGTGTGTTTAATGTGTTTTCATTGATTCCAGAGAGGAAGGGAGAGGGAGAGATAGAAGCATCAGTGATGAGAGAGAATCACGGACCGGCTGCCTCCTGCACGCCCCCCACTGGGGATGGAGCCCGCAATCCGGGCCTGTGCCCTGACCGGGAATCAAACCCGGGACCTCCGTGTTCATCGGTCGATGCTTAACCACTGAGCCACACCAGCCGGGCAAGGGGCATTCTCTGGGCGTATCCGTGTTACTGAGCCCGGGCGTGTCACACAGTGGGTGCACGTGACGAGGACACGTTGCGGTGCGGGTGTGAGTGAAGGCGCATGACTGTCCTGCCCCCCGCCCCCAGCTGCCCCTTTGGGGCACAAAGGACTGGAGTTTTGAGCAGGAGGAAGCGTCTATGGGAGGTGGAGCAGATGATGTTACGGCTCTGCCCTGGTTTGCTGGTGACGGGGGTGCAGATGGGGAAATGGAGGCTGCAGCTCAGAAAGGCAGGATGCAGGTCCTGCTCGCACTCACGTGAACCTCCAGCCTCTGACCCCGGTCACGGGCTGCTCTGTCACTCCTGGCGTTCACCGTGTCCACCAGGAATCCGTCTCGCGCGGGCCTCCTTCCGAGGGCAGGCGTGGAGGAGGAGGCGAGGCTGTGTGTGCGATACATTCATCTGTCCACGTGCGCATACATTCATCTGTCCACAAGCAGAGACCGGAGGAGCTGCAGGGGTCTGCAAGCCATAGGGCACTGGTCTTGCCCAGGCAGCTTTCAAAATCCCGCTTTCTGAGTAACTGTCAGTGTTTCCTAGATCTGTGTGGCCCATAACAGTTTGATTTTCTGCATAAGTGCAATATACCCATCGTGGTTTTGGATACTAAATTTGACAGTCAATTTACTTTATGAGGTTATACCAGTTTATAACTGAAACCGGGTTATGTTAAACACATGCCAAAATACGAAATGGTCTTAAAAAAACAACAACCCTAACAAATAGAAGGTTGTATATAAATTGGATTTATTGATTCTGCCTCTAAGTGATATAAAATATTTCCAAAGTTTACATCGCGACCAAATTTAAATTTATTCTAAGATGTAACAAATCTGTAGATTTGCTTCACAAACATCGTAGAATTTTTTGTGTGTTTCCTATTTTGTTTTCTATTTTCTCAAGTATGCTCCATCTGAATACAGGACTATGGGTTAGTGGAGAGGAAGATGAATATTTAAACCCATTAACTCCATCTTCCTCTTTTAATAAAGTGAGCTATATTATTATATATATGTGTGTTTCTTTATTGATTTCAGAGAAGAAGGGAGAGGGAGAGAAAGATAGAAACGTCAATGATGAGAGAGAATCATGGATCGGCTGCCTCCTCCACGCCCCATACTCAGGATCAGGCCTGCAACCCGGGCATGTGCCTTTGACTGGACTCGAACCCGGGACCCTTCAGTCCGCAGGCCGGCGCTCTATCCACTGAGCCACACCGGCCAGGGCTAAAGCGAGCTATCTTTGAACTAAGTGCTCACTGAACGTTTATGGAACGAAACCTGGGAAAGAGCTTGGCCTTAGAGCAGCGGTTCTCAACCTGTGGGTCGCGACCCCTTTGGCGGTCGAACGACCCTTGCACAGGGGTCGCCTCAGACCATCCTACAGATCAGATATTTACGTGACAATTCATCACAGGAGCCACATGACAGTGATGAGGTAGCCACGGAAATAATATTATGGTTGGGTCCCAACATGAGGAGCCGTATTTAAAGGGCCGGAAGGTGGAGAACCGCTGGTAGTCTGAGGCTGCTAGAAGGTCCCCAGGTGAAGGGAGCTGGGACGGAGCCCCTGGGCCTCCAGGCAGCCCCCACAGCACCACAGGCCACGCCCACTTCCGGAAGAAAGAGCAGCTACCGTGTGCTGTGAGCTAGGGCCCCCCCACAAGGCTTTAAGGGGGGGATCACCGAAACTCCTTCTCAGCGAAGTTCTTTCTCAGGACACTGCTGCTTACATTTATAAAGGCAAGCGTTTCCGGTGCCCGGGCAGCAGGGGGCAGCGGAGCATGGCTTGGCCGCCCTGGCCGCCAGCAGTGTCAGCCACAGCAGTCTAGAGCTGGAGGCGTGGGGGCCCCGGGTAGGTGGAGAGACGGGGGGCGGGGGGCAGGAGCTGGAGAGCCGTGGGAGGGGGGGAAGTGGACACTTGGTGAGCATGTTCAGTTGACTGAGCGTGTGGACTTGTTTTGTTTTTCTTTTTAAAATACATTCTCATTGATTTCAGAGAAGGAGGGAGAGGGAGAGAGAAACATCAAGATGAGAGAGAAACATCGATCAGCTGCCTCCCGCACACCCCCTACTGGGGAGGTGCCCGCAACCCAGGTACATGCCCTTGACCGGAATCGAACCCGGGACCCTTTAGTCTGCAGGCCGACGCTCTGTCCACTGAGCCACACTGAGCCAAGCAAAGTAATCTATGCTTCTGGTAAGAATCCACACAACACACCCATGTCAGAAATTTTAAGTCTCACTCCTTCTGTGATATAACCGTTGATGGCAGTCAGCACGTGTCCTTCCATGCGTGTTCTTCATAGAGCACACGCGTGCACACAGTGTTTCGTCTTTCGTTGTTCTATCAAATTAGCTTTGAATATATCATGCGTTTGGCACAGCTCAGCAGCGGTGCTGAGTTCATGGTCACAGACGTCAGAAGGCACAATGCAGCCCTGGCCGCTGTGGCTCAGTGGATAGAGCGTCGGCCTGTGGGCTGAAGGGGCCCAGGTTCGATTGGGGTCAAGGGCACATGGCCGGGTTGCGGGCTCGATCCCCAGTGGGGGGCATGTAGGAGGCAGCCGATCCGTGATCCTCTCTCTCATCCTGGATGTCTCTCTCCCTCTCCCTTCCTCTCTGACATCAAAAAAATACGTATTTTTTAAAAAGAGGCACAGCGCGCGGTGGGTGTGCCTCTTCTCCGCCCGTGGGCCAGCTACCACTTTTCTGGGACACATTTTCAAATGTGTCAGCATTGTCCAGCCCTTTATCAACCCGCATGAGGACGCTCCATTGTCCGTGTGGCCATGTTATCACCCACACTGAGCCGCAGAGATTTTAACTTGGCCACAGTCATAACACTCCTCTTTGTCTGAAAGACTACACCCAACTCTTGAAAAGTTACTTTTCAACTGGATTGCACACTTTTCCAACGTCCTTGGGGAGAGCGAGTGGCTTGAGCGAGAAGCGGTGGCGGCTGCCCAGTGTTTCGGAGCCGGGAGGGGCGGGGGACATCTGATGAAAGCCGCCTGGCCTGCGAGGGCCCGGGGAGATGGGGGGCTGGGGCTGGGTTAAAGTCTCCCTGTTTGCTGCCTCCCGTCCAAGGTTTAAGGGGGGGATCACTGAAATGAATGAGTTTGGGGTTGCACATCCAAATCCATTTTTAATTCCGCCCCCTTATGTTTTTATAGCACCGTGTGCTTTTGCAAATGCTTTCATCCGTGGCATGTGATCTCTCCAGCCTGCTTTCAGCGTCTCTATTTCAAAGGCCAGTCATGGCGAGGTTGGAAGTAATACCTATTAGAAGAGGGACTTAGAGAACTTTCAAATCATTTCCAGGTGTTTTCAGTGAATGATGAAACTTGAACCTTTCTTGCCTATAAAAGGAAATGTTACTGCTTTAAGTAATCTTCTCAGATGTTAAGGGCTCCAAAGATTTCAATTCGTTGTTGTTGTTGTTGTTGTTATTTTTTTTATAATAAATACTAGAGGCCCAGTGCACAAAATCCGTGCACGGGTAGGATGCCTAGTAGCTGCCGGCTGCTGGCCGGGGCCTATCTTCCCCGGCTGCCGGCTGCCTGCCAGAGCCTTCCTTCGTTCCGCGCCGCCCCCTGGCGGTCAGTGCATGTCATAGCGAGCGAGCGAACTTCCGGTCGGTCGAACTCCCGAGGGGACACTGCATGTTAGGCTTTTATATATGTAGATGTATAATCTGCTGACATGTGGTTAATGAATACTACGTGTAGGGAAAGGTTTGGATGTAGCCAAGCGGAAGAGATGGTATGAAGAAAACTCCGTTTTCCTTCAATGCCTAAGGTGGTTGGAAGTGAATCTTAAATAATTTTAATTACAGAAAAAGACCTCTTTTTAAAAAAAATCGCAGTAGGGCTGCAATCCAGGAAGGGAAAGATGAAGGAAAATCAGAAAATACAGTAATAGCTGTGCAGGGTATATTTTGGAGACTTTATTGGGATTTTGCTCGTGACCTGTATACCTTGTTAAAATGTTCTACAGATATTAAAGACAATCTGTGACACTCCCCCCCCCCCTAAGTCATTGTTATTACTTGCATTACTCAAGACCTGAAAACGATAGTACTTTTTAAAAAATATATTTTTATTGATTGGAGAGAGGCAGGGAGAGGGAGAGAGAGAGAGAGAGAAACATCAATGATGAGGGAGAATCATGGACCGGCTGCCTCCTGCACGCCCCCTACTAGGGATCAAGCCTGCAACCTGGGCATGAGCCCTTGACCGGGAATCGAACCCAGGACCCTTTAGTCCGCAGGCCGACGCTCTATCCACTGTGCCAAACCAGCAGGGCAAAACGATATTGCTTGAGACAGAAGTAAGCCCCCTGCTCTCATTCTACTTGCCAACCCTTCCTTATACAGACAGACGCGTGCGTCCCCGCGGTGCCAAAGAACTTTCCAGTAAATCTAAAGCCCCCCCTCCCTCCTTCCTTTTTCCCCTCCCCTCCCTATTTTGCCAAGTCTCAGGATCGGGCACAGCTCCTCGTCACTCACAAAACAAACGCGGACACTTCCTTCTCCTGGTGTGAATACTGAGGACACATAGAAAGATGCAGCGTTTCACAAGACATCACCGGTTTCACCAACAAAAGCAATAGGACTGCCCTAGCCGGGCTGGCTCAGTGGACAGAGCATCGGCCCGCAGACCGAAGGGTCCCGGGTTCGATTCAGTCAAGGGCGTGTACTTCAGTTGTAGGCACCCCCCTGGCCCAGGCACGTGCAGGAGGCAACCAACTGATGTGTTTCTCTCTGTCTCTCCCTCTCTCTTCCACTCTCTCTAAAAATCAATGGAAAAATACCCTCAAGTGAGGATTAAAACAAAACAAAACACACGCCCTGGCCGGTGTGGCTCAGTGGATAGAGCGTCGACCTGCAGACTGAAGAGTCCCAGGTGCGATTCTGGTCAGGGCACATGGCTGGGTTGTGGCTCGATCCCCGGGGGTGGGGGGCGCATACAGGAGGTGGCCAATCCATGATTCTGCTCTCATCATTGATGTTTGTCTCTCTCCCTCTCCCTTCCTCTCTGAAATCAATACACGTATATTTTTTAAAAAAGCACTAGGACTGTTTGAAATAGACTTCTTGTGAGAAACCAGCCGCGGGAGCCGGTTCGGGGAGACGGGGGCCCGTCCTCCCTCCGCCTGCTGACGAGGACGGAGAGAAGTGTCGTAATCACAGAGGTTCCTGGATGGCCCCGCACCGTGCGCTCTGAGCGCCGAGGTGCCGGATCTGCAGGCGGCTTGAAGGTTGTCGCTGGGCGTACAATAGGCCCTTGTGTGCTCCGTCTGTGAACGGGGGCAGCTGGCAGCCGGCGCCGAGACACGCCCGAGCCAGGGATCCCCGAAAGCTGGACGCCTGCCCGGAGGACAGCGCCAGGCTATCTCCCGTCCCCGAGGCGCGGCCGGCCAGCACGGCGGGTTCCTAACGAAGGGCTCACCTGGGCGGGTGGCTGGGGCCAGTCACGCTCTGTCCTCCGGGGTCTGGTTTCCTGCCTGCCAGGCGAGGAAAGACGTGAGGCAGGCGGGGACGGGGGCTAAGGGGAGGGACTCCCGCTCATCGCCATCCTTACAGCCAGTGGTTAAGGATGCTCCTTCTTTATTTGTAGACTAGAGGCCTGGTGCACAAAATTCGTGCAAGGGGCTCAGCCCCCGTCCCCACCACAGCCAGGGCCTTCATCTGGAAGGTCATCCTGAAGGACGTCTGGTCTAATTAGTATATTGCACTTTTATTATTATTATAGCTATTTTTTATTGATTTCAGAGTGGAAGGGAAAGCCAGAGAGAAACATCAGTGATGAGTGAGAATCATGGATCGGCTGCCTCCTGCACGCCCCACACTGGGGATCGAGCCCCCAACCCGGGCCTGTGCCCTGACCGGGAATCAAACCATGACTTCCTGGTTCCTAGGTCACCGCCTAACCACTGAGCCACGCTGGCCGGGCAGAAGGATTCTTCTTAATCTAATTATTCTGTCTTTGAGATTGTTGGGAAAGCCACCCTTAGGGTGTCCATCCAGAAAGGTCTGAGTGCTGCATGACTCTGGAGAAGCTCTGCCGTGGAGACACACAGGATTCCGAGCAGTAACTACTGCCCCGGGGCCCTGGCTAGTGCTGCTCAGTGGATAGTATCGGCGTTGGGACTGCAGGATCCCGGGTTCGAGTCCCGATCAAGGGCACGTATCTTGGTTGCAGTCTCCATCCAGGCCCATTTCAGGGTGTGTGGGGGAGGCAGCCAATCGAGGTGTCTCTCTCACACCGATGTTTCTCTCTGGCTCCTGCACTCTCAAAACCAGTAGGAAAATGTCCTAGGGTGAGGATTAACAAAAAATAAAATAAAGTGAAAAATAATGCTCCTGGTACGCGCAGGACTCAGCAGGGGTGTCAGGAAAATTCAGACTGTAACTATCAACACATATTCGCAGCCACTCCGAGAATGCTGAAGGGCAGCAGTGAACTTGTAAACAGTTGTGATGTGGAGAAGACGGCAGGCTGCAGTCAGGCGGGCCTGTGACCCCGAGCTCGGCTTCCTGCTGCAGGTGGGGGTTTGGGGTTAGTGACCCCGAGCTCGGCTTCCTGCTGCAGGTGGGGGTTTGGGGCTAGTGACCCCGAGCTCGGCTTCCTGCTGCAGGTGGGGGTTTGGGGCTAGTGACCCCGAGCTCGGCTTCCTGCTGCAGGTGGGGGTTTGGGGTTAGTGACCCCGAGCTCGGCTTCCTGCTGCAGGTGGGGGTTAGTGACCCCGAGCTCGGCTTCCTGCTGCAGGTGGGGGTTTGGGGGTAGTGACCCCGAGCTCGGCTTCCTGCTGCAGGTGGGGGTTTGGGGCTAGTGACCCCGAGCTCGGCTTCCTCCTGCAGGTGGGGGTTAGGGGTTAGTGACCCCGAGCTCGGCTTCCTGCTGCAGGTGGGGGTTTGGGGTTAGTGACCCCGAGCTCGGCTTCCTGCTGCAGGTGGGGGTTTGGGGCTAGTGACCCCGAGCTCGGCTTCCTGCTGCAGGTGGGGGTTTGGGGCTAGTGACCCCGAGCTCGGCTTCCTGCTGCAGGTGGGGGTTTGGGGTTAGTGACCCCGAGGTCGGCTTCCTGCTGCAGGTGGGGGTTTGGGGCTAGTGACCCCGAGCTCGGCTTCCTGCTGCAGGTGGGGGTTAGGGGTTAGTGACCCCGAGCTCGGCTTCCTGCTGCAGGTGGGGGTTTGGGGTTAGTGACCCCGAGCTCGGCTTCCTGCTGCAGGTGGGGGTTTGGGGCTAGTGACCCCGAGCTCGGCTTCCTGCTGCAGGTGGGGGTTTGGGGCTAGTGACCCCGAGCTCGGCTTCCTGCTGCAGGTGGGGGTTTGGGGTTAGTGACCCCGAGCTCGGCTTCCTGCTGCAGGTGGGGGTTAGTGACCCCGAGCTCGGCTTCCTGCTGCAGGTGGGGGTTTGGGGTTAGTGACCCCGAGCTCGGCTTCCTGCTGCAGGTGGGGGTTTGGGGTTAGTGACCCCGAGCTCGGCTTCCTGCTGCAGGTGGGGGTTTGGGGTTAGTGACCCCGAGCTCGGCTTCCTGCTGCAGGTGGGGGTTAGGGGTTAGTGACCCCGAGCTCGGCTTCCTGCTGCAGGTGGGGGTTAGGGGTTAGTGACCCCGAGCTCGGCTTCCTGCTGCAGGTGGGGGTTAGGGGTTAGTGACCCCGAGCTCGGCTTCCTGCTGCAGGTGGGGGTTTGGGGTTAGTGACCCCGAGCTCGGCTTCCTGCTGCAGGTGGGGGTTTGGGGTTAGTGACCCCGAGCTCGGCTTCCTGCTGCAGGTGGGGGTTTGGGGTTAGTGACCCCGAGCTCGGCTTCCTGCTGCAGGTGGGGGTTTGGGGTTAGTGACCCCGAGCTCGGCTTCCTGCTGCAGGTGGGGGTTAGGGGTTAGTGACCCCGAGCTCGGCTTCCTGCTGCAGGTGGGGGTTTGGGGTTAGTGACCCCGAGCTCGGCTTCCTGCTGCAGGTGGGGGTTTGGGGTTAGTGACCCCGAGCTCGGCTTCCTGCTGCAGGTGGGGGTTTGGGGCTAGTGACCCCGAGCTCGGCTTCCTGCTGCAGGTGGGGGTTTGGGGCTAGTGACCCCGAGCTCGGCTTCCTGCTGCAGGTGGGGGTTTGGGGTTAGTGACCCCGAGCTCGGCTTCCTGCTGCAGGTGGGGGTTAGTGACCCCGAGCTCGGCTTCCTGCTGCAGGTGGGGGTTTGGGGTTAGTGACCCCGAGCTCGGCTTCCTGCTGCAGGTGGGGGTTAGTGACCCCGAGCTCGGCTTCCTGCTGCAGGTGGGGGTTAGGGGTTAGTGACCCCGAGCTCGGCTTCCTGCTGCAGGTGGGGGTTTGGGGGTAGTGGCCCCGAGCTCGGCTTCCTGCTGCAGGTGGGGGTTAGTGACCCCGAGCTCGGCTTCCTGCTGCAGGTGGGGGTTTGGGGCTAGTGACCCCGAGCTCGGCTTCCTGCTGCAGGTGGGGGTTAGTGACCCCGAGCTCGGCTTCCTGCTGCAGGTGGGGGTTTGGGGTTAGTGACCCCGAGCTCGGCTTCCTGCTGCAGGTGGGGGTTAGTGACCCCGAGCTCGGCTTCCTGCTGCAGGTGGGGGTTTGGGGTTAGTGACCCCGAGCTCGGCTTCCTGCTGCAGGTGGGGGTTAGTGACCCCGAGCTCGGCTTCCTGCTGCAGGTGGGGGTTAGGGGTTAGTGACCCCGAGCTCGGCTTCCTGCTGCAGGTGGGGGTTTGGGGCTAGTGACCCCGAGCTCGGCTTCCTGCTGCAGGTGGGGGTTTGGGGTTAGTGACCCCGAGCTCGGCTTCCTGCTGCAGGTGGGGGTTAGTGACCCCGAGCTCGGCTTCCTGCTGCAGGTGGGGGTTTGGGGCTAGTGACCCCGAGCTCGGCTTCCTGCTGCAGGTGGGGGTTAGTGACCCCGAGCTCGGCTTCCTGCTGCAGGTGGGGGTTTGGGGTTAGTGACCCCGAGCTCGGCTTCCTGCTGCAGGTGGGGGTTAGGGGTTAGTGACCCTGAGCTCGGCTTCCTGCTGCAGGTGGGGGTTTGGGGTTAGTGACCCCGAGCTCGGCTTCCTGCTGCAGGTGGGGGTTTGGGGTTAGTGACCCCGAGCTCGGCTTCCTGCTGCAGGTGGGGGTTAGTGACCCCGAGCTCGGCTTCCTGCTGCAGGTGGGGGTTAGTGACCCCGAGCTCGGCTTCCTGCTGCAGGTGGGGGTTAGTGACCCCCGGCATCTTGGCCCTGAGAAGGAGCCGCCCTCCTCCTGCTCCTTCGTTCACACCTGACTGTCAGTCAGGACCCAGCTACACCCGCCCCGAGGACCAGCCCACAGGGCAGCTGAGCCCACCGCTCAAGGCAGGGGACGGGAACCTGCATCTCCCACCTGCCAGCCGCACCCCCACCCTCCGGGCGGCCACTCTCCTGGCTGCTAACATCGATGGGTTTTGCCCGTTTCCAAGTTTTGTATAAGCTGAACCATAGGGAATATACTCTCTCTCTCTCTTTTTTTTTTAATGTATTTTTATTGATTTCAGAGAGGAAGGGAGAGGGAGAGAGATAGAAACATCAATGATGAGGGAGAATCATGGGTCGGCCGCCTCCTGCACGCCCCACACTGGGGATCGAGCCCGCAACCCGGGCACATGCCCTTGACTGGGAAGGAAACCCTGACCTGCTGTTTCATAGGTGGACGTTCAACCACTGAGCCACGCCCGCCAGGCAGATAGATTTATTACAGACTAGAGACCCAGTGCACGGAATTTGTGCACAGGCAGGGTCCCTAGCGGCTGCCGGCTGGGGCCTCCCTTTCCCCAGCCGGGGCTGGGGAGGGGTTGCGGGCGGTTGGCCAGCTGGCCCTGCCCCCTGGTTGAACTCCTGGTCGAGGGGACAATTCGCATATTCAGCTTTGATTATATAGGGTAGTTTCTCCTACTCTATGAGTTGACCTTTATGGTCTCCCTTGATGAACAGCAGTTCTTAATTTTAGTGCAATCTAATATTTTCCCATTTTTTTATGATTAGTGGTTTGTGTGTGTGTCCTTTGAAGAAACCTGGTGACTCCAAAGTCATGAGGCATCCCTGTGATCCTCCTGTCACCTTTCTTGCTTTACATATGAGATTAGGCCTGTCATCCGCCTGGTTTGGGTTTGTGTCCGTGGTGTGGGGTCGGATGGTTTCTTCAATGTGGACATGATGTTGATTTAGGTAGAGTCGTTGTCACCACCACGTCACCTTTGCTGTATGTCGCCCTACATGGCTGACATTCATCTGATTCTTAACTTTTCATTATTTTTAAATGATCATTTATACTCTCAACACTAACGCTACTACAGTTTTTAGCTGTATTCCTCTTATTTTTCATTTGTGTCATTCTATCCACATAAAATTTTATATCCTGCCTTTCTGTGCCTAAGTGGTCTTCTGAATTCAATTTACTCGTGGCTGTGTGGTATGTAATCTGGTTCACCAGTCCTCTGTGATGGGCAGTTAGGATGTTCTTATTAATAAAAACTGCCACATGGCAGAAATGTCCTGGCCCGTCATTTACAAGAGGGTAGCAGATGACCACGAGTTCATAACAGTTAGTGTCTCCTTAACCCGACCCTCTAGTACTGACGCCTCTGTCCTTTCGTAAAGGGGTTTGATCGTTTACGCCAGTCCTTACCGGCTGTGCTTGTAGAATATTATAAAATTAAGACCCGTCACTGCTCTAGTGTGAAACCTCACTAGTATTTAAACTGATGTTAACGTAAAAATTCAACCTGGAGGTAGTACTTCACTCATCTGGGAAGTGATCCGTCCACAGGAACAGAGCTGCTCTGGGCGCTGTGGCCTCCCAGGGAAGTAACGCTGGCCCTGGAAAAGTATCGCTGTGCATTCAAAGGGCCTGTGTCTGCTTAGAATCTGGTTAACATTCTAATATTGTTCCTTTCCCTGCGGGATGGCACCTCCGCAGTAGGATCTAATCTCAACTAGGCTGTGCCTGCGTAGTAACCGCCACATCAATATGCAGACGCATGGCCGTCCTCCCGCAGACCTCAGGCTCCGGGGCTCAGGGGTTGGAATATGTTATCAGCAATAATGTGACTGAGTTTTTAAAATGTTTAGCAGGCCCTGGCCGGTGTGGCTCAGTGGATAGAGCGTCGGCCAGCAGACCAAAGGGTCCCGGGTTCCATTCCGGTCAAGGGCACGGACCTCAGTTGCAGGCTCCTCCCTGGCCCGGGCCCTGGTCGGGGCGCATGCAGGAGGCAACCCATCGATGTGTCTCTCTCCCTCTCGCTTCCACTCTCTCTAAAAATCAGTGGGAAAATATCTTCAGGTGAGGATTAACAACAACAAAATAATGTTTAGCAGCACTTACAATAGCAACGTTCCGGAAAATGGAATACGGGGCCTCAGGGGTCATCATCTCTGTCTCCGCCACGTGCTCAGCACCCATCTGTAAGCGTCGCTCGTCGGTGGGTGTTTGGTGACGTAAACCTAAAAAGTAAAAAGCACAGGAACCCTCTCAAATCAGGACCCAGGAGACTACGCGGTTCTCCAGCCCCTCCCAAGTCCATACTCCCTGGCATGGCTTGGAGGAGAGCGGGAGCCCTTGGGGACGTGTTTGTGACAAATGGCACAGGGCACGGGTGGCGTCGGGTGGCGCAGGGCGCTCTGAGCCAGGTGGCCTGTGAGCAGAGCCAGGGGTGAGGGCGTTTCTGTGGAATAAGATTGAGAGGGCCCTTTGCTTCCAGGCTCTCAGCTGCCCACTCCCGGGTCCTCGATTGACCTCAAGAAACATTCCAGCCCTGATCGGACAGGAATCTGAGCCTCCCTCCGCGGCCCGGGCACCGGGGAGCCCGGTCTGCAGCTCAGGGGCGAGAGCACCGTGTCAGTTAGTTTAGGGCCTACGTTGATCCATGCAAATGTCGTGTGTTTGCAGCATAAACTACCAGGTTTATCGCCGAGTGATCATTCAGACGGTGCCAGCATTCACGGCACACAGGCCATAGAAAGGCTCTTTTCCACTCTCCGGTTTAAAAACAATTTTTTTTAATAATTATAAAAATAGCACCTATACTAATAAAAGGATAACATGCTAATTAGACCAGGTCAGTCGGTCATCTTCCGGATGTCTGGGTTCCTTCCGGACAAAGCAATGGTGGCGCGGGCTGAGGCAGAGGCAGCTAGGGGCGATCAGGTCGGCAGGGGAGCAAGCAGTTAGGGGTGAGATCAGGCCAGCGCAGGGGACCAAGCAGTTAGGGGGCAATCAGGCCGGCGCGGGGGAGCAAGCAGTTAGGGGGCGATCAGGCCAGCAGGGGAGAGCAGCAGCGGTTCTCAACCTGTGGGTCGTGACCCCTTTGGCGGTTGAACGACCCTTTCACAGGGGTCGCCTAAGACCATCCTGCATATCAGATATTTACATTACGATTCATAACAGTAGCAACATTACAGTGATGAAGTAGCAACGAAAATAATTTTGTGGTTGGGTCACAACATGAGGAACTATATTTAAAGGTCCAGAAGGTTCAGAACCACTGAGTTAGGGGGCGATCATGGCTGGCAGGGGAGGGCAGTTGGGGGTGATCAGGCCGGCAGGCAGGCGAGTGGTTAGGAGCCAGCAGTCCCGGATTGTGAGAGGGACGTCCCAGATTGGAGAGGGTGCAGGCCAGGCTGAGGGACACTCCCCCCCACCCCAGCACAAATTTCGTGCACCAGGCCTCTAGTATAATATAGTGAACATCCACCTGGAAATGACATTGAAAGGTAATGGACCTGCCGACCTGATTTCAGAGCCTCAGTGCAATACCTTAGCTGTGACATCAAGGACACATAAAAGGGGAGTGATGGACAATAAAACCAAGTCCATTGCCCTGTGTGCATGTTCCGGTTTGACGTCCGGATAGCACAATCGAGTCAGGCTCTCACACGCAGCCCCATGAATGTGGCAGGTACAGATACAGTTGGTTTTTTAAGGTTTTTAAATATCCTATATAATAAAAGCCTAATATGCAAATTGTCCCCTCGACCGGGACAGGAATTCAACCACTCCCTATCACGTGCGCTGACCACCAGGGGGTGGCGCGGACCATGGTAGGTGTCACAGCGCTGGAAGCGGGCAGCAGTGAAGGCACTGCCCGCTCTGATTGGCCCTGATGAGAGCCGTACTGAGGCAGGATGGTAGAGCAGATGAACGGGCGGTGCCAAGCCAAGGCGGGTGCAATTGCCCCACCTGATCGCCCCATTGAAGGTGGCAGGGGTGGGGCTGCCATCCAGCTATCAGGTGCTGAGGGAGAAAGGGCAAATGGCAATATTAAAATATTTCTTCTAATTATTTTTCCTTTCATTGTGCACGAATCCATGCACCAAGCCACTAATGTGTGTGTGTGTGTGTGTGTGTAATTCAGAGAGGAAACTAGAAGGAGATAGAAACATGGATGATGAGAGAATCATGGATCGGCTGTCTCCTGTACACCCCACACTGGGGATGGAGCCCAAAACCCAGGCATGTGCCCTTCACCACAATGTAACCCAGGACTCTTCAGTTCTCAGCTCTGTCCACTGCTGTGCCACTGCTGATGGCGCACCATTGGTGCCTTGTTGTACTTCTCCTCAGTATGGTTTTGAGATGCGCAACCAGAACTCTTCACTGGCGAGCTGCCAGGCCCGGCAGACTATGCTGAACATCGCAGGATAGTTCTCCCACGAGCAGGAACGATTTTTGTTCCATCTCCCGCATATGAGTGAGATCATGTGATAGTTATTTTTCTCTGACTGGCTTATTTCACTTAGCACAATGCTCTCCAGGTCCCTCCATGCTGTTGCCAATGGTAAGAGTTCCTTCTTTGTTAACCGCAGCGTAGTATTCCATGGTGTAGATGGACCACAGTTTTCTAATCCACTCGTCTGCTGATGGGCACTTAGGCTGTTTCCAAACCTTAGCTGTTGTAAACGGTGCTGCTATGGAACATCGGGGCGCGTATGTCCTTTCTGATGGGTGTTTCTGGTTTCCTGGGATAGATTCCTAGAAGTGGGATCACTGGGTCAAATGGGAGTTCCATTTTTAACCATTAGAGGAAACTCCATACCGTTCTCCACGGTGGCTGCCCCAGTCTGCACTCCCACCAGCAGTGCACGAGGGTTCCTTTTCCTCCGCATCCTCGCCTGCACCCTGATTCGTTTCCAATGGGATCAGAGGGAGGATAGAGACGAGGGCATCGAGGCAGGAGCAGAGGACACTGGCTTCCTCTCTGCAGCCACAGGGCCTAGAGCAGAAGGTGACCTTTCAGAGCCCAAGGTCGCATTTCTTACTTTCATTTTTTAATATATTTTTATTGATGTCAGAGAGGAAGGGAGAGAGAGAAATAGAAGCATCAATGATGAGGATCACTGATCAGCTGCCTCCTGCACGCCCCCCACTGGGGATCGAGCCTGCACCCCGGGCCTGTGCCCCGACCGGGAATCGAACCCTGACCTCCTGGTTCATAGGTCGATGCTCAGCCCCTGAGCCGCGCCAAAGCCAAGGGTTTTAGATCCCCAGCACCCTGGGACCCTGTGCTTAAAAAGAACGAAAACCGTCACACTTGGTGAATCCTCACGACCCGTCCCGAGCAGGGCTCGTGCTCTCCGGCCGGAGGCCCTGGGTGTCCAGGACATAGAACCTCATTCCCGGGAGGCGCATTAACCCGGCTTATTGCACCGTTCACGATGGCCAGGTTCCTGCGTCCTGAGTGTGGTGATGTTAAAGTTGGCTTGAAATACAACTTTGGCCCGGCCGGCGCGGCTCAGGGGTTGGGCATCGACCTAGGAACCAGGAGGCCAGGGTTCTATTCCCGGTCAGGGCACAGGCCCGGGTTGTGGGCTCCATCCCCAGTGTGGGGCGTGCGGGTGGCAGCCGGTCCATGATTCTCTCTCGTCACTGATGCTTCTCTCTCTCTCTCCCTCTCCCTTCCTCTCTGAAATCAATTAAAATATATATATTTTTTAAAAAGAATAGAAAAAAGTTGTCAGCAGGAGGCCATCCGTCTCTCAGGCCCCACCCAGTCTCTTTGGCGCCGTATCATTAATAGATGATATGTAAATGACGCTCCTTATAGGGAAACTTGGGGAGAGCCCAGAAGACATTGGCCCGTTGGCAAAATGCTGGTGTTTGGTGAAGAAGCTTTTGGAGGGTGAGGGCCCGGCCCGGCCGGGGCCTGTGTGTGCCGAGCGGGAGGCTCAGCTGGGCTCCGTGTCGTGCCTGACGTGCAGCGTGTGAGCTGCAGTGCACACGCTCGTGTATCTCCTGGTGCTTGTGTCGGGGAGGACGTGGTCAGGTGTCCGCAATCAGACAGAAGTCCCTGGTGTTTGTATAAAAACGCCTTGGTGTTTAGTAAGTTGCTTTCATTCCGTATTTTCGTTTCGCTTATATAAATAAGCCTTATGCCTTTTTTTAAAAAATTAAAGGTCTTATGAAGAAAACCAATTTTAATAAACTTTGAATTCATGACATTGGGATGCTACAGTCCATTTTTTATTTAAAAAGGGAGAAAAATGGAAATTATTAAAGTTGCAAAACCCATAGGACAAAAACCAGAAGAAAAAATGTCAGTTCTGCCCTGGCTGGTGTGGTTCAGTGGGTAGAGCGTCGGCCTGTGGACTGAAGGGTCCCAGGTTCAATTCCGGTCAAGGGCATGTACCTTGGTTACAGGCACATCCCCAGGAGGGGGTGTGCAGGAGGCAGCTGATCGATGTTTCTCTCTCATCGATGTTTCTAACTCTCTATCCCTCTCCCTTCCTCTCTGTAAAAAATCAATAAAATATAAAAAAAATAATAATTTTTTAAAAAACATCAGTTCTTTCTTAAAATAGAAGTAGAAAGAGACTCCATCGGTTGATACCACCTCATACAACTTGCATTTCACATCTTATGCCTTTTTTTATAAACATTTTAAAAAATTGCACCCTTTTTAATCCTTGAAATAAATCAGCGCCACAGTAATTTTAGATTTTTTTTTCCCCCCGAACCATCACTTCTATCTCAGAAATTCTGAAACTATCCCTTGTGGCAAAATGTCCTTCACCTGCACCCCCAATTCCAGTGGAAAATGCTTCAGCAAATGTACTTACTGTGAAGGAAGTTTTCCTCCTTAATTGCTATCATCGTTACTAAGGCAATTGGCCTGAAAGTAAACAGATAAGAAATGGTGTGGCCGTTATGTGTAATGTGTAAATGGTGTGTGCCGATAGGGGAGGGAAATCTGTCAGAATGAAAGTAGCCACAATTTGAACGGCGGGATTACGGGCGTACTGTTCTTTTTTCAAAATTGTAAAGTGCTTATATTACATTATTTTTAAAACAAAGGCTTATTTTAAACTGTATTTTATATAAATACTAGGTTGTACACTTAAGAATTATCTAGTAGTTTATCGAGAAATCCTCAAAGTGATTTTAAACTATTGTGATTCGCCCCCAAAAAATCATAATGGACTCTTTCCTGGATTTTAAAATGATCTATAATAATGAAAGCGTAATATGCTAATTAGACTGGACATCCTTCCGGATGACCTTCCGGACAAAGCCGGGGCTGCAAGGGAAGCTTGCGTCCCGGGTGCCAGAGGGAAGCCGGTGCCAGCAGCCGGGGGAAGGAAGGCCTGCTTTGCACGAATTTCGTGCGTTGGGCCTCTAGTATTTTAAGATAAGGGAAAATGGTGACGGGTAGTTTCTGACTATCTCTGAAGCATCGCTTTTTCATAAATACTTCAGCTGGACGAGGAATACTGTGGCGTTGACTTTTCTCTGGTGGTTTTTAGGGGAATTACAGTCATGCTCACAGATCTAGGCACGTGTAGGTAGCAAGAGCAGACTTGGTCGTGTGAACAGCGAAACGTAAGCCGGAAGTTCACAGTGACAGCGTTCGGATGGCACCACCATCTGCAGCCCCCGTCCCGGGCCACAGAGGAGGCCCCGCTCTGCCCTCTCACTGAAACCAGGGGCCGTGTGCGCAGGAAGGAAACGCCTGCCGGTCCGAGGTCAGAGGCAGGATGGATGCTGGGGGAGAGGGAGGATTTACTGCGGGGTTTTCCCGAGCCCCTGACCTCCGGGAGATGCTATTCCTGGTAGGCATGGGGGACACCCGGGCACACCGGGTCTGTCACGTCGCGGTGCCGTGGCCAGGTGTAGCCCTCTCTGTGCCGGCCGGAGAGGCACGGCTATGAACTTGGACTCAGAGCCCGGCCGGCGGGGCTCCATGGCTGAGCGTCGACCTGTGAACCAGGAGGTCCCGGTCCGATACCCAGTCAGGGCACGTGCCCGGGTTGCAGCTCAATCCCCAGTGTGGGGCGTGCAGGAGGCAGCCGACCCATGATTTTCTCTTGGATATTTCTCTCTCTCTCTCTCTCTCTCTCTCTCTCTCTCTCTCTCTCTCTCTCTCTCTCTCCCTTCCTCTCTGAAATCAATAAAAATAATATTTTTTAAAATTAAGTAAACTCGAATCCTGACCACATCCGGATCCCGGAGGCACAGGGACTGCCTGTAGCTCCTTGGAGACGTGTGTCTGACCGGGTCTCCTGCCCACGAAAGGCCTGGAAAGGGGAGGCCTGCGCCCTGTGCCATGAACTGAGCAGCCGAAGGAGCTAACGAGGGTCAGTGTGAGGCAGAGAAAGGCTCACAGGACCTGGCAGATGCTTTCAGACCCTGAAGGGCCGCTGTTGGTAGTAGCAGCAGCGTGTTCCTGGGGGCCTCAGGGGGGCTGGGTGGAGAACGGACAGCTGGGGGGCCACAGGCTTCAGCATAATGCAAAAGGTTTCCTTTGTTTTTTAAAAAAATATATATTTTTTTATTTCAGAGAAGGAAGGGAGAGGGAGAGAGAGAGAAACATCAATGATGAGAATCATGGATCGGCTGCCTCATGCACGCCCCACACTGGGGATCGAGCCTGCAACCCGGGCCTGTGCCCTGACCGGGAATCGAACCCTGACCTCCGGGTTCACAGGTCGACGCTCAATCCCTGAGCCACGCCGGCCGGGCCATAATGGAAGGTTTTCTTACGGTTGGAGCTACCTCCACAGGTAGCGAGATGGTGAATTCTAGGTGCCTGCAGGCGGGGGTGCTGGAGGGGGTGCCACACTGTGCGGTCAGACCGGGACACCTCTGACTCGCCCGCCACCTTCCAAGCTTACGTGCCCACAGCCTCCTCCTGTCCCCCAGCTGGAGGCTCATGGGTGGCACCCACGCCTCTCTCCTTTGCGCCCCCTTGTCAGCTGAGCCCGAGAGGGGGGAGTGGGTGCTGGTTACACGCCTGTGCCCCTTTCCCCAAAGCAGGTGGCCTCCCCTCCACACCTGCCTTCATCTTTATCTGAACCCAAAAGCACTGAAAATGGGCTTCATTGGTTTTACAATGTTGTCTGCTCTGCTCTGGGTGTGAGGTTCAGGGCACCCCTCCATCTTTGGGCCCTCTCTCTGCTCCCATCCCCTCGGAGACAGACAGACACGCCCTGTAGAGCAGCGGTCACCAACCTTTCGGACCTCAGCGACTACACATGGCCCGCGGACCGCCGGTGGCCAACCGACTGCTGCCTTAGAGTCTAAGGCAACCACCAGCCAGGAGCCACATGCAGGTCGATGTGCCAAAGAGCTGATTTCATTAGAGATTCCTCTTCCTCAAATTAATATGTTTTTTTTTTTTAATTAAATCTTTATTGTTCAGATTATTACATTTGTTCCTCTTTTTTTCCCCCCCATAACTCCCCTCCTCCCAGTTCCCGCCCCACCTTCCGCCCTCACTCCCCACCCACTGTCCTCATCCATAGGTGCACGATTTTTGTCCAGTCTCTTCCCGCATCTCCCACACCCCTTTCCCCCCCAGGAATAGTCAGTCCATTCCCTTTCTATGTCCCTGATTCTATTATAATCAACAGTTCATTCTGTTCATCAGATTATTTATTCACTTGATTCTTAGATTCACTTGTTGATAGATGCATATTTGTTGTTCATAATTTGTATCTTTACCTTTTTCTTCCTCTTCCTCTTCTTAAAGGACACCTTTCAGCATTTCATATAATCCTGGTTTGGTGGTGATGAACTCCTTTAGCTTTTCCTTATCTGTGAAGCTCTTTATCTGACCTTCAATTCTGAATGATAGCTTTGCTGGATAAAGTAATCTTGGTTGTAGGTTCTTGGTATTCATCACTTTGAATATTTCTTGCCACTCCCTTCTGGCCTGCAAAGTTTCTGTTGAGAAATCAGCTGACAGTCGTATGGGTATTCCCTTGTAGGTAACTGAGTTTCTTTCTCTTGCTGTTTTTAAGATTCTCTCTTTATCTTTTGCTCTTGGCATTTTAATTATGATGTGTCTTGGGGTGGTCCTCTTTGGATTCCTTTTGTTTGGGGTTCTCCGCGCTTCTTGGACCTGTAAGTCCATTTCTTTCACCAGGTGGGGGAAGTTTTCTGTCATTATTTCTTCAAATAGGTTTTCAATATCTTGCTCTCTCTCATCTTCTGGCACCCCTATAATTCTGATGTTGGTACGCTTGAAGCTGTCCCAGAGGCTCCTTACACTATCCTCGCATTTTGGATTCTTTTTTCATTTTGCTTTTCCGGTTGGGTGTTTTTTGCTTCCTCGCATTTCAAATCATTGACTTGATTCTTGCGCTCCTCTGGTCTGCTGTCGGGAGTCTGTATAATATTCGTTACTTCAGTCCGTGTATGCTTAATTTCTAGTTGGTTCCCCAATATAAGATCGAGGGTCTCATTAGTTTTCTTGTAGATCTCATTAAGTTTATCGGCGGCTTCTAAACAGTTCTTGAGAGACCTTAAAAGTGTGGTTCTGAACTCTATATCTTCCATTGACAATTTTGTCCTGTTTCTTTGTCTCCGCATTTTGTTATGCTTCCTTGGTGCACCCCCTAGTGGTCTTTGTGTGCAGTCTTATAGTTAAATCTTGATTGTTGTAGCTAATTCCAGGGAGGGTTTGACCTCCAGGCCAAGTGGCTATGAGAATCAGCTGTGTCTGCAGTGAGAGAACTTCTGTCCTCTAGGGAGGTGCTAATCTAGCCTTTGCCTGAGGCTATCCGGCAAATGCCTGTGTGCAGGGCTTGGGCGGGGCGGGTCGCACAGGATCAACAGGGTGGGCCCGAGAGAGCAGTTATGGCGGCTCTCAGTCCTGTCCCCAGGGGCTCTGCCTCTCTGAGTCCCAGCACCCGCTGCAAAGCTCGGAGAGAAAGCTGCACTCGCTCTGACTGAAGCCAGACAGTCCCGCTTCTCCCGTTTGAGTCTGGGTCCCTAGAGACTCGCCCGTATCTGGAGCTCAGATTCTGCGACTCCCTCCCGATTGAAAACGCCAACCGCGCCCTCCACCGCTGGCCCGCTCCGCGCACTCCGCACCTCAGAATTTGACTTCAGCACTGCGCCTCCTCTGAGTGTCCGTATGCATTTCTCTTTCCTCCTAGTTGTAGGACTTCCACTCAGCCAGCGTTCCTGTGGTTCTGGGTGATGTCCCTTCCGTTTTTTGGTTTCACTTTTGAAGTAGTTGTTCAAAGCAGCAAACTCCAGCGTTAACCTATGCCGCCATCTTGGTTCTCCCAAATTAATATGTTTTAAAAACTACAAGTGATCATTAGAAATAATTCGTGTTTTCAGACCTACCTATCTGGACACGATCATTTCTGCGGTCAGGGTAGGCCTGTGTTGGCACGATTTGATGTGACAGGATTCGTACATTTAGAAAGTGAAACCAGCAGAATTTCTGTATCTTTAATAAATAGATTTTTATTGATTCCAGAGAGGAAGGGAGAGAGAGAGGGGAACATCAATGATGAGAGGGAATGATTAATTGGCTGCCTCTTGCACACCCCCTCCTGGGGATTGGGTCTGCAACCCGGGCCTGTGCCCTTGACCAGAATTGAACCCGGGACCCTTTAATCCGCAGGCCGATGCTCTATCCACTGAGCCACACCGGCCGGGGTGAATTTCTGGGTCTTTTTCTACAATTACACTGTGTCCCGGGCTCCAGAGTCGGTGCGGTCGGCCTCGTTCCTGGCAGCATGTTCTTAGTGTGTTTCCTGCCACGCGTGTCCTGGGTTGATGCTCTCGTTTCTCTCGTGTAAATTTGGAATTTATCCCCTTTTACTGACCTGCAGCTCTCTCCTCTCTGCAGGAATCGGGGGCCTTCAGGACTTCGTGCTGAAATCCGCAACCCTGTGCAGCGTGCCCTCCTGCCCGCCCTTCATCCCACTGGGCTTCGAGGCCACCCCGATCGTGAGGGTGGCTATCGAGCCAAAGCACCCAAGTAAGACGACCTCGTTCTTAAAAGCATGGGCGTTCCTGCTGCTGTTTATCCATTTACTTACTTATTTACTGGAGGCCCGGTGCATGAAATTCGTGCACGGGTGGGTGGGGGTGGGGGGGGTTCCCTCAGCCCAGCCTGCACCTCTACAATCCGGGACCCCTTGGGGGACGTGCGACTGCTGGTTGATGCCCAGGGATCAGACCTAAACCGGCAGTCGGACATCCCTCTGGCAATCCTGGACCGCTGGCTCCTAATCACTCACCTGCCTGCCTGCCTGGTCACTCCTCACTGCCCCTTTGCCAGCCTGATCACCCCTCACTGCCCCTCTGCCGGCCTGATCACCCCTCACTGCTCCTCTGCCGGCCTGATCACCCCTCACTGCCCCTCTGCCGGCCTGATCACCCCTCACTGCCCCTCTGCCGGCCTGATCACCCCTCACAGCCCCTCTGCCGGCCTGATCACCCCTCACTGCCCCTCTGCCGGCCTGGTTGCCCCTAACAGCCCCCCTGCCAGCCAGGTCACCCCCAGCTGCCCCCTTCTTGCCGGCCTGGTCGCTCCTAACTGCCCGCCCGCCACGCACCCCCCCATCCCCCGGCCTTGTCATCCCTCACTGCCCCCCCCCACCAACCTAATCACCCCCAACTGTCCCCCCCTGCTGTCCTGGTCGCCCCCAACTGCACACACACACACACACACCCCACACTGGCCTGGTTGCCCCTATCTGCCCCCCACACCCGATGGCCTGGTCGCCCCTCACAGCCCCCCTGCCAGTCTGGTTGCCCCACACAGCCTGGTCATAGGCAGCCATCTTGTGAGGGTGTGAGGGTTAATTTGCATATTACCGCTTTCTTACATAGGATTTTTAAATATATTTTTATTGATTTCAAGAGGAAGGGAGAGGGGAGGGGGAGAGAGAGAGAGAGAGAGAGACAGAGACATCCATGATGAGAGAGAATCACAGATCAGCTGCCTCCTGCACACCTCCCACTGGGGATCGAGCCCACAACCCGGGCACGTGCCCTGACCGGGAATCAAACCCTGACCTCCTGGTTCATAGGTCAGTGCTCAGCCACTGAGCCACACTGGCCGGGCCATGACACTCTTTAAATGCATCATGTGGGACGTGCGTCCTCGCATGCTGTTTCAGCCGTGTCCTGGGAACGTTCACGCAGGCCTGTCACTGAGGTGATCCTCCCAACCAGGAGGCCACAAGACCACCGACTCTTCAAGGGATGCCACCTCTCTCCCAGGAACGAGGCCTCCGTAGGCACCTTTGCTCCCCGGGGAGGCTGTGGCCTGCAGGTGCAGGGATGGAGCCATCTCTGCTTCCCGCCTGGGAGATCAGAGCATTGCTTCTCACAGCAACACGACCCCAGTGTAAATATCTTCAGAATGTCATCTCCATAGGCCATATCTTTTTCTTTTTTTAATATATATTTTATTGGTTTCAGAGAGGAAGGGAGAGAGAGATAAACATCAGTGATGAGAGACAATCATGGATCAGCTGCCTCCTACACGGCCCCTAGTGGGGATCGAGCCCGCAACCTGGACCTGTGCCCTGACTGGGAATCGAACCCAGGACCCTTCAGTCCACAGGCCGACGCTCTGTCCACGAGTCAGACTGACCACGGCACAGATCATTATTTTCAGCAGGAGGCCCTGGAGCCGTGTCCTGGATTGATTACCACCTCGAATGCTTCTTTTGCCTTTTTGTTGATATTTTGGGGACTGTTTAGGGAAGAGCCCTGTTGCAAGTCTAGGCGTGCAGTATGTGCAGTGGACTAAGTTCCAGTAGGGAGTTTCTGTGCAGTAAGTGCAGTGGACTAAGTTCCGGTAGGGAGTTTCTGTGCAGTAAGTGCAGTGGACTGGGTTCCGGTAGGGAGTTTCTGTGCAGTACGTGCAGTGGACCAGGTTCCGGTAGGGAGTTTCTATGCAGTACGTGCAGTGGACCAGGTTCCGGTAGGGAGTTTCTGTGCAGTAAGTGCAGTGGACCAGGTTCCGGTAGGGAGTTTCTATGCAGTACGTGCAGTGGACTAGGTTCCGGTAGGGAGTTTCTGTGCAGTGTGTGCAGGGGACCAGGTTCAGGTAGGGAGTTTCTGTGCAGTAAGTGCAGGGGACCAGGTTCCGGTAGGGAGTTTCTATGCAGTAAGTGCAGTGGACTAAGTTCCGGTAGGGAGTTTCTGTGCAGTAAGTGCAGGGGACCAGGTTCCGGTAGGGAGTTTCTATGCAGTACGTGCAATGGACTAGGTTCCGGTAGGGAGTTTCTGTGCAGTGTGTGCAGGGGACCAGGTTCCGGTAGGGAGTTTCTGTGCAGTAAGTGCAGTGCACTAGGTTCCGGTAGGGAGTTTCTGTGCAGTAAGTGCAGTGGACTAGGTTCCGGTGGGGAGTTTCTGTGCAGTGTGTGCAGGGGACCAGGTTCCGGTAGGGAGTTTCTGTGCAGTAAGTGCAGGGGTCCAGGTTCCGGTAGGGAGTTTCTGTGCAGTAAGTGCAGTGGACTAGGTTCAGGTAGGGAGTTTCTGTGCAGTATGTGCAGGGGACCAGGTTCCGGTAGGGAGTTTCTGTGCAGTGTGTGCAGGGGACCAGGTTCCGGTAGGGAGTTTCTGTGCAGTGTGTGCAGGGGACCAGGTTCCGGTAGGGAGTTTCTGTGCAGTGAGTGCAGGGGACCAGGTTCCGGTAGTTTCTGTGTGCTGAGTGTCGGAAGAAGTGTATGGATCCGCTTTGGGATCTTGCTGAGCACGTAAGTGTCGCACGTTAGCTGTCTATACAAATCAGTTACCAGACGGTAGTTTTCTTCTCATCGCCACTTGCAAGGAAAACAAACTGTTGTTTTAAGAGTTTATCTCGTCGTTCTTTTCCTTTCAATGGCAAGGACATTCTCTTTTTTAAAAAAAATAGATTTCAGAGAGGAAGGGCGAGGGAGAGAGAGATGAAAACATCAGTGACGAGACACAATCATCGACGGCTGCCTCCCGCACCACGGAGGGAGCCTACATCCCGGGCCTGTGCCCTGACCGGGAATCGAACCGCGACCTCCTGGTTCCTAGGCCGACGCTCAGCCCCTGAGCCAGGCCGGCCGGGCCGGGGCCTTCTCCTTCATTGTATTAGTCTGACGTCGTGTAGCTGATCAGCGTGTCATCCTGTCCATCCAGGTGAGATGCCCCAGCTCATCCGAGGGATGAAGCTGCTGAACCAGGCCGACCCCTGTGTCCAGATCTTAATCCAGGAGACGGGGGAGCACGTGCTGGTCACCGCGGGGGAGATCCACCTGCAGCGCTGCCTGGACGACCTGCGGGAAAGGTCAGCGGCCGCGGGGAGGGGCGGGCAAGGCGGCCCCAGGCCCTGGGCGCTCAGTGCTTCCCGACTGTCACAGACCGCAATCCCCGAGACATGGCCTGTCACATGTTATCGGGGCGGAGGCTTAGCTTTGAACACCTGACATTCACTTCCACCCTTGAATCATTTTGCATTTTTATTTTTTTATTATTTTTTTTAAATCCTCCCCTGAGGATATTTTTTTCTTTGATTGTTAGAGAGAGTGGAAGAGAGAGGGAGAGACAGAGAGAAACGCCGATGTGAGAAAGACACATCGAGGGGTCGCCTCCCGCGTGCCCTTGACGGGAATCGAACCCGGGATCCTTCAGTCCGCGGGCCGACACTCTGTCCACTGAGCCACACCGTCTAGGGCTCATGTGTCAAATCTTATTAAAGCATTTATTTCCCATTCAAAACATTCTTATCGAAATAGGTGGATTATTTATTTTGAGAATGAACACAACAGTGGAATCCTACTACAAGGAATGTTCCCATTAGACTTTCCAATCCGAAATGAAAGTGATTTATCTCTCAGAGTAAATGAACTTTTACGTTTCTGTGTTGTGGTTTTTTTTTGCAGAATTTTCATTGTGTGATATTTCTGGTGGGCGTTTCAATGCTGTTTTTGTTACACCTTCTGTTATGTGTCTCCTGGATCTGTCTGTAGGTTTGCAAAGGTCGAAATCAGTGTCTCCGAACCCATCATCCCCTTCAGAGAGACCATCACAAAACGCCCCCGAGTGGACATGGTCAACGAGGAGATCGGCAGGCAGCAGAAGGTGGCCGTCATCCACCAGGCCAGAGACGACCACAGCAGAGTCCCCGAGGGGGTTCAGGTGGACGCCGATGGGCTGGTCACCATGACAACGCCCAACAAACTGGCCACGCTCAGCGTCCGGGCCGTGCCCCTTCCGGAAGAAGTCACGCGGCTTCTGGAAGAAAACAACGACGTGATTCGTTCCATGGAGCAGCTGACGTCGTCTCTGAACGAGGGCAGGAGCGCTCAGCTGACCCAGAGGACCCAGGAGAGAATCCTGGGGTTCAAGGGCAAGCTGGAGCAGCACCTGACGGGCAGGAAGTGGAGGGACACCGTGGACCAGATCTGGTCGTTCGGCCCCAGAAAATGTGGGCCCAACATATTAGTGAATAAAAGCGCCGACTTCCGGAGCTCCGTGTGGGCAGGCCCCGCGGGCACCGCCACCCAGGAGGCCAGCCGGTACCGGGACGTGGGCAACAGCATCGTGAGCGGCTTCCAGCTGGCCACGCTCGCCGGCCCCATGTGCGAGGAGCCCCTCATGGGCGTCTGCTTCGTCCTGGAGAGATGGGACCAGAGCAAGTTCGAGGAGACAGGAGCCAGCGACAGTCGGGATCCGGGGGGAGAGGGGCCCGGCGGAGCGGCGAGCTGTGCCCCGGGAGACGGGGGCGAAGGGCGGCGAGGCGGCCACCCCGAGCCCGGTGAGAAGAGGGCGGCGCAGAAGGCAGAGCCGGCCCTGGCGGACTGCTACGGGCCCCTGTCGGGGCAGATGATCGCCACCATGAAGGAGGCCTGTCGCTACGCCCTGCAGGTGAAGCCGCAGCGTCTGATGGCGGCCATGTACACCTGCGACATCATGGCCACCAGCGACGTGCTCGGTAAGGAGGATTATGGGAAGTCTGGGTCAGAAAACGGCATCTCGCTTCATGTTGTCTTTTTCAATGTATTTTTATTGGTTTCAGAGAGGGCGGGAGAGAGAAACATCCATGATGAGAGAATCATGGACCGGCTGCCTCCTGCACGCCCCCCACTGGGGATGGAACCCGCAACCCGGGCCTGTGCCCTGACCGGGAATCGAACCCTGACCTCCTGGTTCCTAGGCCGACGCTCAGCCCCTGAGCCACGCCGGCCGGGCTCTCCCAGTGTCTCTCCCTTCGGGGGGGGGGGGGGGGGGGGTCCCTTAGGCCCTCAGCAGCCTGGAGCCCGGGCGCGTGGTGGCTGTTGACTTCGCCAGGTGGCATTGCACGGAGACTCATTTCCGCGCCTGTAAAGAGGGTGGTAATGCCTTGGACGCTGAGAACGTGAGTGTGAGAGCACAGTACAGGCCCCACAGCCACCCTGGCTCCCAGGGGCTGTCTCCCTCTGGCGATGGGGGCACGGCCTCAGCGGAGCGGAGGGTGGACGGGGAAGTGCCCGGAGGAGAGGGGCCGTTCGTGGTGTCCTCCGGCACCGAGGTCCTGGGAGTGGAACTGTGGCTGTTCTTTGCGGCTGGCTCTCTGGGGCCGGTTCGTCCCTAGAAGCAGAAGTCCCCATGGATGTTTCCCTGAAGGCGTGTAGGCTTGCCTTGCAGGGAGGGTCCTCGGGGAGGACTCGGCGTCCGAGCAGCATTGCAGGGACAGCCGGCTGGACACTCACAGCTGTGGGTGGAGCCGGCGTGCGCCGGGAGGCCCGTCCGCAAATGGGACACGCGGTGCTCAGTGCCTCCCCGCCTTCCTGAGCGCCGGTTCCTGCTGCCGTGGGACCCCCCGGGACCCAGCCCAGACCGCTCCCCGCTGCTGCTCTTCGTGTTCATCGCCAGCTTCCTTAACGTGAGCAGGCACAGGGAGCGGGAGAACCAGGGGCTCTGGCTCCCGCGGTTCCCGCAGACCTCAGAGCTCTGCCCGGGTCCTGCCCCGAGAGGTGCCCGTGCCCCCTGTGATGGCTTCTGTTGGGGGCAGCGCACAGCCAGCTCCAGGGTCTCCTCCGTGTTGAGCAGGAAGTCTCGTCTCCTGCTGGTTCCCGCCGTGCGGACCTCCCTTCATCCCTTTGACTTGCACTCACACTTCATCTTTTATAATCCTCCCCCGAGGTATTTTCCCATTGATTTGTAGAGAGAACGGAAGAGAGAGGGAAAGACACAGAGAAACATCCATGTGAGAGGAACACATCGATGGGTTGCCTCCTGCACGCGCCCCGACCAGGGCCCAGGCTGGGAGGAGCCTGTAACCCAGGCACGTGCCCTTGACTGGAATCGAACCCGGGACCCTTCGGTCCACAGGCCGACGCTCTATCCACTGAGCCACACCGGCCAGGGCCTCGCAGTCACACTTTCTGTGTTTGTTTTCTAGTTTTGTGTCCAGGGGAACCCCCTCCAGATCCCCCCACTGTCGTTGACAATACGGTTTTTGTTTCCTTTCACCATTCCCATCGCTGTCGGGTGGACATACTCTGCTTGGTCAGCTTCCCTCTCTTTCTTTTTTTAATCCTCACCCGAGGATATGTCTTTATTTTTATTTTTTAAATATATTTTTATTGATGTCAGAGAGGAAAGGAGCGGGAGAGAGAGAGACACATCAGTGAGGAGAGAGAATTGTGGATCGCCTCCTCCTGCTCGCCCTCTCCCGGGGATGGAGCCCCCAACCCAGGCCTGTGCCCCGACCACGAATCAGTTGGTGACCTCCCTCCCGGTTCATAGGCCGATGCTCAGCCACTGAGCCACGCCGGCCGGGCTGGTCAGCCTCTGGACACACCCCTCAGACCAGCTGGTGACCACACGCACTGCCTGGCAAAGAGCTGTGTTCGGGTCTGATCTGCTTTTCTTTCCCCTGAGGCGGTGGCAGCCCTCTTGCTGGAACTGGGGGATCCCCCTGAGCTCATTCTCTCACTGCTCTTGGGGAATTCTCTGGTCTCTGGTCTCCAAGATCCGTCAGAATAGCCAGCTCTCCCCGCTTCTCGTGTTTTCCTTTTGCTTCCTGAATCCCCTGCTGCACCCTGGCCGGTGTGGCTCAGTGGCTAGAGCGTTGGCCTGCGGACCGAAGGGTCCCGGGTTCGATTCCAGTCAAGGGCACGGACCTCAGGTGCAGGCTCCTCCCGGCCCTGGTCGGGGCACGTGCAGGAGGCAACCAATCAATGTGTCTCTCTCCCATGATGTTTCCCTCTGTCTCTCCCCCTCCCTTCCACTCTCCCTAAAAATCAATGGAAAACTATCCTCAGGCAAGGATTAACCAAAAAAAAATAAGTCGCCTCCTGCAGCAGAAGGAGTGAGGAGGCCTCGTGTTCCCAAGGCGGCTGCCTCCTGCCTGGCACTCGGAGCTCTGCCTCGAAGGCCGGGCCCTGCCGACAGTCGCTTTAGTTCCCCAACGACCCCCACAGACTCTCCACTGGTCGAATCCACTCCACAACCTCACCCTTCCCCAAACTAAATGGTGTCCTGGTCAATTGGAAGTCTTTTTTAAAAAAATATATTTTTATTGATTTCAGAGAGGAAGGGAGAGGGAAAGGGAGAGAAACATCAATGATGAGAGAAAATAATTGATCGGCTGCCTCCTGCACGCCCCCCACTGGGGATCGAGCCCGCAACCCAGGCATGTGCCCTTGACCGGAATCGAACCCAGGACCCTTCAGTCCACAGGCCAACGCTCTACCCACTGAGCCACACCATCCGGAGCTTCGTTTGAGCTTCCCCGGTTATCCCGATTCTGGCCGAGCGAGCGTGTGTTCCCCTGCCCACTCCCGTCCGCTCTGGCTTCGCTCCCGTGCCTTCCGCACCTCGAGGTTGCTGACGCTGAGGACACAGCCGTGAGCAGCACACGGCCTCGTCCCGAGGGCGTCACCCAGCGGGGCCGGTCGCTGGCCTCCGATGAGCGTGGCCGGGTCGGTCTGCACGGCCGCCAGCAGCCACACTCCCGGCCCGGCCCCAGCTCCATCTCACGCCCGTCGGGGCCCATCTGCATCCTGTGGCCACATCGGCTCCATTAGCCGTCGACGTAGCCGCCGGCTTCTCCGGGCGGCGGGAGGACAGGGTAGAGGGACCTGGCGTGGGAGACCCAGGAGCGCCCACCATTGCTGTGTTACCAACAGTAACAGAAGCCGCAGCCGAAAGAGAGACGACCTTCCCCTTGGAAGTCTGCCTTTCCCTTTCCGTCGCCTTCTATAATTTTTGTCCAGAATAGTCCGTTCTGTGTCCGCGCATCCTCGTGGGAGAAGCAGGCCCGCGTTTTGCTTTGCATTTATTACTGATTCCGTAGGCCCGCGTCCGTCTGGCCGCTCAGTGGTCATGATGTCGTGTCAGTTTGAGATGCTGTCAGTGACTTCCTGTCGCCCCCAAAGCGGGATCCACGGTGTTTCCTGTTTGTTTACTGTTAGAGAAAACGTGGCTGTGCACAGCTGTTTCCTTTCCTAAGCTCGGGGGGGAGAGGGGGCCCCCGTGACTTTAATTCCCACACTTCCGGCTCTGAAAATGGTAGAACCTGCAGACGGGTCTTCCTGCCCGTGATGGAGGGAGAGGCGCGAGTAATCCTACATTATAAAGACTGATGTGCTCATTAGACCGAACGGCCGAACGACCGTCTGGGTGAGCTTCCGCCCCTTGCACGAATTCCGTGCGCCGGGCCTCTCGTGGCCTGTGACGCCCAAAGGAGCACCCAGGGCAGTGCAGCCCCAGTGGCGACGAGATTGCTCCGAGTGTGGCTGTCAGGGGAGACTGTGGGGCAGTTGCTTTTGAACGGGCTTGGGCCATGACGAGGATTCGATGATGGGGACGGCCGGAGTGTGTCCCGGGCGGCAGAGACCGAGCTCTGAGGGGGGAGCCTGGCGTGGCCTGTGGGCGCGGAGTGGCCTGCCTGAGCGCGGGGTCCTCGCTGGTCTGGGGGCCCCAGGGCTGAAGTAGAGGCTCACAGGGCCTAAGGGCCTCGCGTACCGGCTGAGACATGGAGGGTGAGATCTGTTTATTTTTATTTGTATTGATCACAGAGAGGACGGGAGGGGAAGAGAGAGAGAGAGAGAGAGAAACATCAGTGATGAGAGAGGATCATGGACCGGCTGCCTCCTGCACGCCCCCTCCTGGGGATCGAGCCCACAACCCGGGCATCTGCCCTTAACCTGGAATCGAGCCGTGACCTCCTGGTTCACAGGTTGACGCTCAACTTCTGAGCCACACCAGCCGGCCGGGCGAGGTGAAGTCTTTAAAAGGGGAGCCCTGGTCAAAACTGTTTCAGTCGACTGTTGTGTTGCCATTTATTCCGTTGGATGTCTCTCCCTCGGTGCCTGGCTTACAGCGGGCACCCAGCCTTCCCTGTGTGTGTGAGGTGTGATGGGACAGATGCCCAGCTGAAGGGCTATCAGAATATTAGCAGTGAGCCCTGGCTGGTGTGGCTCAGTGGATAGAGCGCCGGCCTGTGGACCAAAGAGTCCCGGGTTGGGTTCCGGTCAAGGGCACGGACCTTGGTGGCAGGCTGCTCCCCGGTCCGGGCCCTGGTCAGGGCACGTTCAAGGAGGCAGCCCATCCATGTGTGTCCCCCACATCGACATTTCTCTGTCTCTCCCTCTCTCTTCCTCTCTCTCTAAAAATCAATGGAGAAATATCGTCGGGGGAGGATTAAAATATACATATGTTTGCAGTGAGAGGCCACAGGCTCATATGTCTCCATTGCTGCAGCCTCGCTAATTCCACCATGGGCACAGTGGCCGGTTAGCGGGCCCCGGCACAGCCACGCCTCGGCCACACCTGCCTGAGAGCCAGGCACATGGGGGGGGCGGTGATTAGCTGCTGCCTTTGTCCCAGGACCACATACATCGCTGCACCCCCGTCTCAGGATTTAGTTTTAGTGGAATTAAAACTGGCTCAAAGCAGATGATTGATTACACTTCGCTTCAGTTACAATTACTGATTGAAGCCGCACGACCCGTGGCGGAGGGGGCGGGGCTGCTGGCCTCTGGCCGGCTCTTCACGGTCCGTTTTCTCCACTTTAGTCATCCTTTCTGCCTGCCCCCTCCACACACACTCACGCGCGAGCGCACACACACACACACACACACTGATGTCCACACACTCTCACACACACACACACACACACACACTGATGTCCACACACTCACACACACACACACACACACACACTGATGTCCACACACTCTCACACACACACACACACACACACACACTGATGTCCACACACTCTCACACACACACACACACACACACACACACACACTGATGTCCACACACTCTCTCTC